>NC_143036.1:83449866-83717366 GCF_057628025.1 Oncorhynchus mykiss | reverse complement strand
TTCTCACTACATTGTTCTATGTTCTATATTTGTTTATTTAGTTGACCGCTTGCTGAGTGATAAAGGGTGTAGATATAGTGTGTGAATCTAAATGATTCAACACCTTTCCAATACAGTTTTATTATAGGGTGTGAATCTGATATGATTCAACACCTCTCCAATACAGTTTTATTATAGGGTGTTAATCTGATATGATTCAACACCTCTCCAATACAGTTTTATTATAGGGTGTGAATCTGATATGATTCAACACCTCTCCAATACAGTTTTATTATAGGGTGTGAATCTGATATGATTCAACACCTCTCCAATACAGTTTTATTATAGGGTGTGAATCTGATATGATTCAACACCTCTCCAATACAGTTTTATTATAGGGTGTGAATCTGATATGATTCAACACCTCTCCAATACAGTTTTATTATAGGGTGTGAATCTGATATGATTCAACACCTCTCCAATACAGTTTTATTATAGGGTGTTAATCTAAATGATTCAACACCTCTCCAATACAGTTTTAATATAGGGTGTTAATCTAAATGATTCAACACCTCTCCAATACAGTTTTATTATAGGGTGTGAATCTAAATGATTCAACACCTTTCCAATACAGTTTTATTATAGGGTGTTAATCTAAATGATTCAACACCTCTCCAATACAGTTTTATTATAGGGTGTGAATCTGAAATGATTCAACACCTCTCCAATACAGTTTTATTATAGGGTGTTAATCTGATATGATTCAACACCTCTCCAATACAGTTGTATTATAGGGTGTGAATCTGATATGATTCAACACCTCTCCAATACAGTTTTATTATAGGGTGTTAATCTGATATGATTCAACACCTCTCCAATACTGCCATGGGTGTCTCAGTGCAGTCCAGCCTAAGCATAGCATCAGTAGAGTCCTGCTCTACGGTTAAACTACACTATATTACTGGCATGCATGAAGCAAAAAGGATAATCACACTTACGATGATTAACCAATGACAGCAAACATGTACCGTAAAGCCACGCCAATCCCCCAATGATAGCAAACATGTACCCCCCCCCCCCCCTACCTCCCCCAGCCACCACATTTACATGCCATTCCTGTGCATGTTAACCTGGCTCACACTATCGGGCCAAACCAAGCTAAGCCATGCCTTAGCTGAACTAGGCTGGTCTGGTTAAACATCTACCAGCTAAACTAGGTTGGTCTGGTTAAACATCTAGCAGCTGAACTAGGCTGGTCTGGTTAAACATCTACCAGCTGAACTAGGTTGGTCTGGTTAAACATCTAGCAGCTGAACTAGGCTGGTATGGTTAAACATCTAGCAGCTGAACTAGGCTGAACTAGGGTGGTCTGGTTAAACATCTACCAGCTGTACTAGGTTGGTCTGGTTAAACATCTAGCAGCTGAACTAGGTTGGTCTGGTTAAACATCTACCAGCTGAACTAGGCTGGTCTGGTTAAACATCTACCAGCTGAACTAGGCTGGTGTAGTCTGGTCTGGTTAAACATCTAGCAGCTGAACCAGGCTGGTCTAGGGTGGTCTGGTTAAACATCTAGCAGCTGAACTAGGCTGGTCTGGTTAAACATCTAGCAGCTGAACTAGGCTGGTCTGGTCAAACATCTACCAGCTGAACTAGTCTGGTCTGGTTAAACATCTAGCAGCTGAACTAGGCTGGTCTGGTTAAACATCTACCAGCTGTACTAGGCTGAACTAGGGTGGTCTGGTTAAACATCTACCAGCTGTACTAGGCTGGTCTGGTTAAACATCTACCAGCTGAACTAGGTTGGTCTGGTTAAACATCTACCAGCTGAACTAGGCTGGTCTAGGGTGGTCTGGTTAAACATCTAGCGGCTGTACTAGGGTGGTCTGGTTAAACATCTACCAGCTGTACTAGGCTGGTCTAGGGGGGTCTGGTTAAACATCTACCAGCTGTACTAGGCTTGTCTGGTTAAACATCTACCAGCTGAACTAGGTTGGTGTAGGGTGGTCTGGTTAAACATCTACCAGCTGTACTAGGCTGGTCTAGGCTGGTCTGGTTAAACATCTACCAGCTGAACTAGGCTGGTCTGGTTAAACATCTACCAGCTGAACTAGGCTGGTCTAGGGTGGTCTGGTTAAACATCTAGCGGCTGTACTAGGCTGGTCTGGTTAAACATCTAGCAGCTGAACTAGGCTGGTCTAGGGTGGTCTGGTTAAACATCTACCAGCTGAACTAGGCTGGTCTGGTTAAACATCTAGCAGCTGAACTAGGCTGGTATGGTTAAACATCTAGCAGCTGAACTAGGCTGGTGTAGGCTGGTCTGGTTAAACATCTAGCAGCTGAACTAGGCTGGTCTAGGCTGGTCTGGTTAAACATCTAGCAGCTGAACTAGGCTGGTCTAGGGTGGTCTGGTTAAACATCTACCAGCTGAACTAGGCTGGTCTGGTTAAACATCTAGCAGCTGAACTAGGCTGGTATGGTTAAACATCTAGCAGCTGAACTAGGCTGGTGTAGGCTGGTCTGGTTAAACATCTACCAGCTGAACTAGGCTGGTCTGGTTAAACATCTACCAGCTGTACTAGGCTGAACTAGGGTGGTCTGGTTAAACATCTACCAGCTGTACTAGGCTGGTCTGGTTAAACATCTACCAGCTGAACTAGGTTGGTCTGGTTAAACATCTACCAGCTGAACTAGGCTGGTCTAGGCTGGTCTGGTTAAACATCTAGCAGCTGAACTAGGCTGGTCTAGGGTGGTCTGGTTAAACATCTAGCGGCTGTACTAGGGTGGTCTGGTTAAACATCTACCAGCTGTACTAGGCTGGTCTAGGGGGGTCTGGTTAAACATCTACCAGCTGTACTAGGCTTGTCTGGTTAAACATCTACCAGCTGAACTAGGTTGGTGTAGGGTGGTCTGGTTAAACATCTACCAGCTGTACTAGGCTGGTCTAGGCTGGTCTGGTTAAACATCTACCAGCTGAACTAGGCTGGTCTGGTTAAACATCTACCAGCTGAACTAGGCTGGTCTAGGGTGGTCTGGTTAAACATCTAGCGGCTGTACTAGGCTGGTCTGGTTAAACATCTAGCAGCTGAACTAGGCTGGTCTAGGGTGGTCTGGTTAAACATCTACCAGCTGAACTAGGCTGGTCTGGTTAAACATCTAGCAGCTGAACTAGGCTGGTATGGTTAAACATCTAGCAGCTGAACTAGGCTGGTGTAGGCTGGTCTGGTTAAACATCTAGCAGCTGAACTAGGCTGGTCTAGGCTGGTCTGGTTAAACATCTAGCAGCTGAACTAGGCTGGTCTAGGGTGGCCTGGTTAAACATCTACCAGCTGAACTAGGCTGGTCTGGTTAAACATCTAGCAGCTGAACTAGGCTGGTATGGTTAAACATCTAGCAGCTGAACTAGGCTGGTGTAGGCTGGTCTGGTTAAACATCTACCAGCTGAACTAGGCTGGTCTGGTTAAACATCTACCAGCTGTACTAGGCTGAACTAGGGTGGTCTGGTTAAACATCTACCAGCTGAACTAGGTTGGTCTGGTTAAACATCTACCAGCTGAACTAGGCTGGTCTAGGCTGGTCTGGTTAAACATCTAGCAGCTGAACTAGGCTGGTATGGTTAAACATCTAGCAGCTGAACTAGGCTGGTGTAGGCTGGTCTGGTTAAACATCTACCAGCTGAACTAGGCTGGTCTGGTTAAACATCTACCAGCTGTACTAGGCTGAACTAGGCTGGTCTGGTTAAACATCTACCAGCTGAACTAGGTTGGTCTGGTTAAACATCTACCAGCTGAACTAGGCTGGTCTAGGCTGGTCTGGTTAAACATCTAGCAGCTGAACTAGGCTGGTCTAGGGTGGCCTGGTTAAACATCTAGCGGCTGTACTAGGGTGGTCTGGTTAAACATCTACCAGCTGTACTAGGCTGGTCTAGGGGGGTCTGGTTAAACATCTACCAGCTGTACTAGGCTTGTCTGGTTAAACATCTACCAGCTGTACTAGGCTGGTCTAGGCTGGTCTGGTTAAACATCTACCAGCTGTACTAGGCTGGTCTAGGCTGGTCTGGTTACAAATCCACCAAAGCTGCCAAACGTATCATAAATCAAAGCCAGCGAGGTACAAGTTGGGTCAGCCCTATGGTGGGAATCAGGTATTAGTGTCCTGGCTGTGTGTCACCCTCCTGAGTAGGCCCCAGTACCTGGCCCTCCATACCAGACCTCATGTTCTACCAGATTAGTCTCCTATAGTACCAGACCCCATATTCTACCAGATAAATCCTCCATTAGTACCACATTCTACCAGATTAGTCCTCCTGTAGTACCATGTTCTCCCAGATTAGTCCTCCTATAGTACCATGTTCTACCAGATTAGTCCTCCTATAGTACCATGTTCTACCAGATTAGTCCTCCTATAGTACCAGACCCCATGTTCTACCAGATTAGTCCTCCTATAGTACCATGTTCTACCAGATTAGTCCTCCTTTAGTACCATGTTCTACCAGATTAGTCCTCCTTTAGTACCAGACCCCATGTTCTACCAGATTAGTCCTCCTATAGTACCACATTCTACCAGATTAGTCCTCCTATAGTACCACATTCTACCAGATAAGTCCTCCATTAGTACCACATTCTACCAGATTAGTCCTCCTATAGTTCCATGTTCTACCAGATTAGTCCTCCTATAGTACCATGTTCTACCAGATTAGTCTTCCTTTAGTACCAGAACCCATGTACTACCAGATTAGTCTTCCTTTAGTTCCATGTACTACCAGATTAGTCCTCCTAAAGTACCATGTTCTACCAGATTAGTCCTCATGTAGAACCATGTTCTACCAGATTAGTCCTCCTAGAGTACCATGTTCTACCAGATTAGTCCTCCTTTAGTACCAGACCCCATGTTCTACCAGATTATTCCTCCTTTAGTACCATGTTCTACCAGATTAGTCTTCCGATAGTGCCAGACCCCTTGTTCCACCAGATTAGTCCTCCTAGAGTACCATGTTCTACCAGATTAGTCCTCCTATCGTACCAGACCCCACGTTCTACCAAATTAGTCCTCCTTTAGAACCATGTTCTACCAGATTAGTCCTCCTTTAGGACCATGTTCTACCAGAAACAGTGGATTATATCTGGTGTGTATGGTGCTGTGTGGAAACAGTAGATTATCTAGTGTGTATGGTGCTGTGTGGAAACAGGGATTATATATGGTGTGTATGGTGCTGTGTGGAAACATTGGATTATCTAGTGTGTATGGTGCTGTGTGGAAACATTGGATTATCTAGTGTGTATGGTGCTGTGTGGAAACAGTGGATTATCTAGTGTGTATGGTGCTGTGTGGAATCAGTGGATTATCTATGATGTATGGTGCTGTGTGGAAACAGGAGATTATCTATGATGTATGGTGCTGTGTGGAAACAGGAGATTATCTATGATGTGTGGTGCTGTGTGGAAACAGTGAGTCGTAGGAGCCTTTCAGTTGAAGAAATAATCCATAATGCCAGATCCAGATTTACCTAAATTGTCCTGCCAGATTATGAATTTATTTAAAATGTTTATCTTTGTTTAAATATTAACATCAGGGTACTCAGGCAGACGGGATAATTCTTCCTCTTCTATTTGATCATGTTTTTCAGAGTACAGTTGGCCAAAGCTCGAGACAGATCTGTACTTTTTAATAACTTGTAAAGCACCCAAACACCATTCAAGGGACCAAATGTAGTGGGGGGGGTGGGGGGGGTTTAGAGCCTGTGTTTTGATTAGCGTTTTGGTTACGTGCACAAAAGGTGGTGTGACGATGACTATGTAATAATCCCAAATGGCACCCTATTCCCTACACAGTGCACTACTTTTAGTGCACTATATAGGGGAGAGGGTGCCACTTGGGATACAGATCCTATGCTAGAAGACACTCCCAATACACTGTATAGTCCAATATGTGGAAAAAGCACCGTTTCTGAGGGGAGAATTCACATCTTTGGATACCTTTTCAAAACAAACGACGTGGTACCATATGTCTGTGTATATACTGTGTTGATCATGACATCATGATGATTGACATGCGATATGGGGTGGGGGGGGGGCGGGACCAACGACAAAAGGTTTAGGCGGAAGCTTTTGGTTTTGTTAACCATTTACAACACAACATTTTTTCCTGCGATGGGGGATGAGTTGATGTGTATTGTCTGTTTTGTTTATGAAGTCGGAAATATATATAATATATAAGTTATATATATATAATATATATAATATTTAAGTTATATATATAAATATATATAATATATAAGTTATATATATATATATAATATATAAGTTATATATATATAATTATATATAATATATAAGTTATATATATAAATATATATAATATATAAGTTATAAATATAAATATATATAATATATAAGTTATATATATAATATATATAATATATAAGTTATATATATAATATATATAATATATAAGTTATATATATAAATATATATAATATATAAGTTATATATAATATATATAATATATATTTGATTTCTGTTGTTTTCTTAAAACCCTTAACCCGATGTTTAATTATATAAATCACCTACGTTGGTCCTACTGACACTGACATTTGTATTTTCTTATCAAGGTTGTCAGAAAAAATAAAATATATGTATTATATATTTTTTTTGTCTCTACACTTCTATAACTTTATCTTATTCCATACCAGAATGAAGCGATGTATTGGATAGCTCTGGTCCACGGTGTTACCACACGTTCCTCCATGAAGACATATATATATATAATGCCCTGGACCAGAGCTATGTATTGGATAGCTCTGGTCCACGGTGTTACCACACATCCTTCCATGAAGACATATATATATAATGCCCTGGATCCAAGCTATGGTTATGGGCCCAGGGCCCATATGGGCCAGATAGGGCCCAGGTCAACAGTAGTGCACTATGTAGGGAATAGGATGCCGTTTGAGATACATCCTATGTCTTTTAAACTAAAAGCAATGATTTGTACAGTATACAATACAAAGTGTTAATGCGATTTTAACTGCTGATATGTAAATGACCTGCTATGAGTGCACAAGTCATTTAATAAATTATTAAGATGTTATTGAACCTAAATAAGGTGTTTAAATATCTTTTTTTATATTCGTTGTATAAAATATTCTGTTCTGTTGGAAACACGTCATTGCGAAGCTTCCTTCATATTGGGTGCATGTCTCGATTGGCACCCTATTCCCTATATAGTGCACTACTTTGGACCAGGACCTGCATAGAGAATAGGGTGCCAGGGCCCATAGGGTTCTGATCTAAAGTAGTGCACTATATAGGGAATAGGGTGCCAGGGCCCATAGGGTTCTGATCTAAAGTAGTGCACTATATAGGGAATAGGGTGCCATTTGGGAAACAGACATTGTCTTCATAGCTCAGCAACGTTCGATTTTGCTCACGTTGGAACTACCGCATTGATCTTAAACCAATCAATCGATCTGATCATCCATATTACTCTGGCCTTCATCATTATCAGAAGGTTTCACACCCTCCGTCACATCATTTCTTATGGATGTACTACACTGTTTCAGTACATAGGAAACATAAACATCAAGAGAGACTAAATGTGCAGTTTCTCTTTCTGATTCAGATGTATTGGTATGAACGCGATCCAATCCTCCTCCTGTCCCTGGTATGAACGCGATCCAATCCTCCTCCTGTCCCTGGTATGAACGCGATCCAATCCTCCTCCTGTCCCTGGTATGAACGCGATCCAATCCTCCTCCTGTCCCTGGCATGAACGCGATCCAATCCTCCTCCTGTCCCTGGTATGAACGCGATCCAATCCTCCTCCTGTCCCTGGTATGAACGCGATCCAATCCTCCTCCTGTCCCTGGTATGAACGCGATCCAATCCTCCTCCTGTCCCTGGTATGAACGCGATCCAATCCTCCTCCTGTCCCTGGTATGAACGCGATCCAATCCTCCTCCTGTCCCTGGTATGAACGCGATCCAATCCTCCTCCTGTCCCTGGTATGAACGCGATCCAATCCTCCTCCTGTCCCTGGTATGAACGCGATACAATCCTCCTCCTGTTCCTGGTATGAACGCGATCCAATCCTCCTCCTGTCCCTGGTATGAACGCGATCCAATCCTCCTCCTGTCCCTGGTATGAACGCGATCCAATCCTCCTCCTGTCCCTAACGTATGAATGATATCCAATCCCCCCCCCCTTCTGTCCCTAACAATCCCCCCCCCCCTTCTGTCCCTAACAATCCCCCCCCTCCTGTCCCTAACAATCCCCCCCCCCTTCTGTCCCTAACAATCCCCCCCCCTCCTGTCCCTAACAATCCCCCCCCCCCTTCTGTCCCTAACAATCCCCCCCCCTCCTGTCCCTAACAATCCCCCCCCCCCATTCTGTCCCTAACAATCCCCCCCCCCCCCCCCCTCCTGTCCCTAACAATCCCCCCCTAGGCCAAAGCCACTTCCTGTCACGCCCCATCCTCTAAAAAACTGAAGTCCCAGTAGGAACCAGGCTGAAAACAAAACACTATTTCTTTAAATCCCTTGTTGTACTAGGGAACGGTTGATTTCTTCCATGGACCTTAAGGTGTGAAAGCTAACGAATGTCTGTCATTGTGTTAAATTGGTTCATTCAGGACACTGCTATACTGTACAATGTCTGTCATTATGTTAAGTTGGTTCATTCAGGACACTGCTATACGGTACAATGTCTGTCATTGTGTTAAGTTGGTTCATTCAGGACACTGCTATACTGTACAATGTCTGTCATTGTGTTAAGTTGGTTCATTCAGGACACTGCTATACGGGACAATGTCTGTCATTGTGTTAAGTTGGTTCATTCAGGACACTACTATACTGTACAATGTCTGTCATTATGTTAAATTGGTGAAGAAGAAGAAGGTATAGTCTGGAAATGATGAGGTCCTCGTTTTGATCACTTTTGGAATCTCATCATATAAAAACATTTCAATAAATTACTAAAAGTCTGATTTCTGCTTATTGATTCAAAAAGTGTGTGTGTTACCGTTAACCTCCTTAAAGATAATGCTGTAAGACACAATCATTACCGTTAACCTCCTTAAAGATAATGCTGTAAGACACAATCATTACCGTTAACCTCCTTAAGGATAATGCTGTAAGACACAATCATTACCGTTAACCTCCTTAAGGATAATGCTGTAAGACACAATCATTACCGTTAACCTCCTTAAGGATAATGCTGTAAGACACAATCATTACTGTTAACCTCCTTAAGGATAATGCTGTAAGACACAATCATTGCCGTTAACCTCCTTAAGGATAATGCTGTAAGACACAATCATTACCTATAACCTCCTTAAGGATAATGCTGTAAGACACAATCATTACCCATAACCTCCTTAAGGATAATGCTGTAAGACACAATCATTACCCATAACCCCCTTTGGGATAATGCTGTAAGACGCAATCATTACCTATAACCTCCTTAAGGATAATGCTGTAAGACACAGGCATTACCTATAACCTCCTTAAGGATAATGCAGTAAGACACAATCATTACCGTTAACCTCCTTAAGGATAATGCTGTAAGACACAATCATTACTGTTAACCTCCTTAAGGATAATGCTGTAAGACACAATCATTGCCGTTAACTTCCTTAAGGATAATGCTGTAAGACACAATCATTACCTATAACCTCCTTAAGGATAATGCTGTAAGACACAATCCTTACCCATAACCTCCTTAAGGATAATGCTGTAAGACACAATCATTACCCATAACCCCCTTTGGGATAATGCTGTAAGACGCAATCATTACCTATAACCTCCTTAAGGATAATGCTGTAAGACACAGGCATTACCTATAACCTCCTTTAGGATAATGCTGTAAAGCCTCAGTCGTGACCTTTCACCTCCTTTAGGATAATGCTGCTAAGCCTCAATCGTGACCTTTCATCTCGTTTAGGGTAATGCTGCGAAGCCACAAACAAACAAAGAGTGATTCTAGGTGGAAGTCACCCTGCCTCTCTTCCTGTCTGCCTTACTGACCCTGCCAACAGTCTGGTCAGAGTGACTGCCATGGACACCTGTAGCCAGGCCAGAGCGACTGCCATGGACACCTGTAGTCAGGCCAGAGTGACTGCCATGGACACCTGTAGTCAGGCCAGAGTGACTACCATGGACACCTGTAGTCAGGCCAGAGTGACTGCCATGGACACCTGTAGTCAGGCCAGAGTGACTACCATGGACACCTGTAGCCAGGCCAGAGTGACTGCCATGGACACCTGTAGCCAGGCCAGAGTGACTACCATGGACAGCTGTAGCCAGGCCAGAGTGATTACCATGGACACCTGTAGCCAGGCCAGAGTGATTACCGTGGACACCAGCCTGGTCAGAGTGATTACCATGGACACCAGCCTCGTCAGAGTGATTACCATGGACACCAGCCTCTAAATACTACTACGCTGTGCTTCAGCGTCACACCACTTTCTAAATACTACTACGCTGTGCTTCAGCATCACACCACTTTCTAAATACTACTACGCTGTGCTTCAGCATCACACCACTTTCTAAATACTACTACGCTGTGCTTCAGCGTCACACCACTTTCTAAATACTACTACGCTGTGCTTCAGCGTCACACCACTTTCTAAATACTACTACGCTGTGCTTCAGCGTCACACCACTTTCTAAATACTACTACGCTGTGCTTCAGCGTCACACCACTTTCTAAATACTACCACGCTGTGCTTCAGCGTCACACCACATTCTAAATACTACTACGCTGTGCTTCAGCGTCACACCACTTTCTAAATACTACTACGCTGTGCTTCAGCGTCACACCACTTTCTAAATACTACTACGCTGTGCTTCAGCGTCACACCACTTTCTAAATACTACTACGCTGTGCTTCAGCGTCACACCACTTTCTAAATACTACCACGCTGTGCTTCAGCGTCACACCACATTCTAAATACTACTACGCCGTGCTTCAGCGTCACACCACTTTCTAAATACTACTACGCTGTGCTTCAGCATCACACCACTTTCTAAATACTACTACGCTGTGCTTCAGCGTCACACCACATTCTAAATACTACTACGCTGTGCTTCAGTGTCACACCACTTTCTAAATACTACTACGCTGTGCTTCAGTGTCACACCATTTTCTAAATACTACTACGCTGTGCTTCAGCGTCACACCACTTTCTAAATACTACTACGCTGTGCTTCAGCGTCACACCACTCTCTAAATACTACTACGCTGTGCTTCAGCGTCACACCACATTCTAAATACTACTACGCTGTGCTTCAGCATCACACCACTTTCTAAATACTACTATGCCGTGCTTCAGCATCACACCACTTTCTAAATACTACTACGCTGTGCTTCAGCGTCACACCACTTTTTAAATACTACTCTTCTGTGCTTCTTAGCCGGTCAAATGTGATATTACTGTAACTGTGGGGTCGGATTAAAAGTGCATTCTGGTAGATTTATAAATGCAAACATGTTTGATGCATCAAAGAGCCAGGAGCTCCTCCACCCTAACCCTCCCCCCACCCACCCTCCCCCAAAGCTGGCAACACGGCCAGTGGGACAATCAGTAGAGCCTCTCCTAATGGAACCTGGTTTGTAGCAGCTCTCTAAAATAGCCAGGCATCTGAAACTAGCTGGCCAGCCGTGACACAGTTGGAAACGTAGTGGAACATAGAGGCCCTGCTGAATACCAGGAGCTGAAGACTACTACAGTAGCTCACTGGGCCTGCTATGATCTGACTTGAGACCTGTCACTATTTGGGGTGATGGGCTCAGATACATAGATGGAATTCTGCGTGTCTGAGGTCAGGGTTTCTACCACTAGGGTGGTCAGGGTTTCTACCACTAGGGTGGTCAGGGTTTCTACCACTAGGGTGGTCAGGATATCTACCACTAGGGTGGTCAGGGTTTCTACCACTAGGGTGGTCAGGGTTTCTACCACTAGGGTGGTCAGGATTTCTACCACTAGGGTGGTCAGGGTTTCTACCACTAGGGTGGTCAGGGTTTCTACCACTAGGGTGGTCAGGGTTTCTACCACTATGGTGATCAGGGTTTCTACCACTAGGGTGGTCAGGATTTCTACCACTAGGGTGGTCAGGGTATCTACCACTAGGGTGGTCAGGATATCTACCACTAGGGTGGTCAGGGTTTCTACCACTAGGGTGGTCAGGGTTTCTACCACTAGGGTGGTCAGGATTTCTACCACTAGGGTGGTCAGGGTTTCTACCACTAGGGTGGTCAGGGTTTCTACCACTAGGGTGGTCAGGGTTTCTACCACTACGGTGGTCAGGGTTTCTACCACTAGGGTGGTCAGGGTTTCTACCACTACGGTGGTCAGGGTTTCTACCACTAGGGTGGTCAGGGTTTCTACCACTAGGGTGGTCAGGGTTTCTACCACTAGGGTGGTAAGGATTTCAACCACTAGGGTGGTCAGGGTTTCTACCACTATGGTGGTCAGGGTTTCTACCACTAGGGTGGTCAGGATTTCTACCACTAGGGTGGTCAGGGTTTCTACCACTAGGGTGGTCAGGGTTTCTACCACTAGGGTGGTCAGGGTTTCTACCACTAGGGTGGTCAGGATTTCTACCACTAGGGTGGTCAGGATTTCTACCACTAGGGTGGTCAGGGTTTCTACCACTACAGTGGTCAGGGTTTCTACCACTACGGTGGTCAGGGTTTCTACCACTAGGGTGGTCAGGGTTTCTACCACTAGGGTAGTCAGGGTTTCTACCACTAGGGTGGTCAGGGTTTCTACCACTAGGATGGTCAGGGTTTCTACCACTAGGATGGTCAGGGTTTCTACCACTAGGGTGGTCATGGTTTCTACCACTAGGGTGGGCAGGGTTTCTACCACTAGGGTGGTAAGGATTTCAACCACTAGGGTGGTCAGGGTTTCTACCACTATGGTGGTCAAGGTTTCTACCACTACAGTGGTCAGGGTTTCTACCACTAGGGTGGTCAGGGTTTCTACCACTAGGGTGGTCAGGGTTTCTACCACTAGGGTGGTCAGGGTTTCTACCACTAGGGTGGTCAGGGTTTCTACCACTAGGGGGAGCAGGTACATAGACATGGAGTCCTTAATCACTCCACAAATTTCTTGTTAACAAACTATAGCTTTGGCAAGTCGGTTAGGACATCTACTTTCTGCATGACACAATAAATGTTTCCAACAATTGTTTACAGACAGATTATTTCACTTTTAATTCACTGTATAACAATTCCAGTGGGTCTGAAGTTTACATACACTAAGTTGACTGTGCCTTGACAACCTTCAAACTCAGTGCCTCTTTGCTTGACATCATGGGAAGAAAAAAAAAGACCTCCACAAGTCTGGTTCATCCTTGGGAGCAATTTCCAAATGCCTGAAGAGACCATGTTCATCTGTACAAACAATAGTACGCAAGTATAAACACTATGGGACCACACAGCCATCATACCGCTCAGGAAGGAGACGCGTTCTGTCTCCTAGAGATTAACATGATTTGTGCGAAAAATGCAAATCAGTCCCAGAACAACAGCAAAGGACCTTGTGAAGATGCTGGAGGAAACAGGTACAAAAGCATCTATATCCACAGTAAAACGAGTCCTATATCGACAGGCTGCCCGAAACATTTGACCCAAGTTAAACAATTTAAAGGCAATGCTACCGAATACTAATTGAGTGTATGTAAACTACTGACCCACTGGGAATGTGATGAAAGAAATAAAAGCTGAAATAAATCATTCTCTCTACTATTATTCTCACATTTCACATTCTTAAAATAAAGTGGTGATCCTAACTGACCTAAGACAGGGAATTTTTACGAGGATTAAATGTCAGGAATTGTGAAAAACTGAGTTTAAATGTATTTGGCTAAGGTGTCTGTAAATTTCCAACGTCAACTGTATGTAACCATGGAACACTAGTCACTTTAATAATGGAACACTAGTCACTTTAATAATGGAACACTGGTCCCTTTAATAATGGAACACTGGTCACTTTAATAATGGAACACTGGTCCCTTTAATAATGGAACACTGGTCACTTTAATAATGGAACACTGGTCACTTTAATAATGGAACACTGGTCCCTTTAATAATGGAACACTGGTCCCTTTAATAATGGAACACTGGTCACTTTAATAATGGAACACTGGTCACTTTAATAATGGAACACTGGTCACTTTAATAATGGAACACCAGTCACTGTAATAATGGAACACTGGTCACTTTAATAATGGAACACTGGTCACTTTAATAATGGAACACTGGTCCCTTTAACAATGGAACACTGGTCACTTTAATAATGGAACACTGGTCACTATAATAATGGAACACTGGTCACTATAATAATGGAACACTGGTCACTTTAATAATGGAACACTAGTCACTTTAATAATGGAACACTGGTCACTTTAATAATGGAACACTGGTCACTTTAATAATGGAACACTGGTCCCTTTAATAATGGAACACCAGTCACTTTAATAATGGAACACTGGTCACTTTAATAATGGAACACTGATCACTTTAATAATGGAACACTGGTCACTTTAATAATGGAACACTGATCACTTTAATAATGGAACACTGATCACTTTAATAATGGAACACTGATCACTTTAATAATGGAACACTGGTCACTTTAATAATGGAACACTGATCACTTTAATAATGGAACACTGATCACTTTAATAATGGAACACTGATCACTTTAATAATGGAACACTGGTCACTTTAATAATGGAACACTAGTCACTTTAATAATGGAACACTGGTCACTTTAATAATGGAACACTGGTCACTTTAATAATGGAACACTGGTCACTTTAATAATGGAACACTGGTCACTTTAATAATGGAACACTGATCACTTTAATAATGGAACACTGATCACTTTAATAATGGAACACTGGTCACTTTAATAATGGAACACTGGTCACTGTAATAATGGAACACTAGTCACTTTAATAATGGAACACTGGTCACTTTAATAATGGAACACTGGTCACTTTAATAATGGAACACTGGTCACTTTAATAATGGAACACTGGTCACTTTAATAATGGAACACTGGTCACTTTAATAATGGAACACTGGTCACTTTAATAATGGAACACTGGTCACTTTAATAATGGAACACTGGTCACTTTAATAATGGAACACTGGTCACTTTAATAATGGAACACTGATCACTTTAATAATGGAACACTGATCACTTTAATAATGGAACACTAGTCACTTTAATAATGTTTACATACTGTTTTACTAATTGCATACTGAATACTGTATTCTACTGTATTCTATACATATATACTGTATTCTACTGTATTCTATACATATATACTGTATTCTACTGTATTCTATACATATATACTGTATTCTACTGTATTCTATACATATATACTGTATTCTGTATTCTACTGTATTCTATACTGAATACTGTATTCTACTGTATTCTATACATATATACTGTATTCTACTGTATTCTATACATATATACTGTATTCTACTGTATTCTATACATATATACTGTATTCTACTGTATTCTATACATATATACTGTATTCTACTGTATTCTATACATATATACTGTATTCTGTATTCTACTGTATTCTATACTGAATACTGTATTCTACTGTATTCTATACATATATACTGTATTCTACTGTATTCTATACATATATACTGTATTCTACTGTATTCTATACATATATACTGTATTCTACTGTATTCTATACATATATACTGTATTCTGTATTCTACTGTATTCTATACTGAATACTGTATTCTACTGTATTCTATACATATATACTGTATTCTACTGTATTCTATACATATATACTGTATTCTACTGTATTCTATACATATATACTGTATTCTACTGTATTCTATACATATATACTGTATTCGACTGTATTCTAGTCAATGCTTGTCCTAATATGTAAATATTTGTGTATTGTTGTGAATTGTTAGATATTACTGCACTGTTGGAGCTAGGAACACCAGCATTTAGTTAGATATTACTGCACTGTTGGAGCTAGGAACACCAGCATTTAATTAGATACTACTGTACTGTTGGAGCTAGGGACACAAGCATTTAGTTAGTTATTACTGCACTGTTGGAGCTAGGAACACCAGCATTTAGTTAGATAGTACTGCACTGTTGGAGCTAGGAACACCAGCATTTAGTTAGATATTACTGCACTGTTGGAGCTAGGAACACCAGCATTTAGTTAGATATTACTGCACTGTAAGAGCTAGGAACACCAGCATTTAGTTAGATATTACTGCACTGTTGGAGCTAGGAACACCAGCATTTAGTTAGATATTACTGCACTGTTGGAGCTAGGAACACCTGCATTTAGTTAGATACTACTGCACTGTTGGAGCTAGGGACACAAGCATTTAGTTAGTTAGATATTACTGCACTGTTGGAGCTAGAAACACCAGCATTTAATTAGATACTACTGCACTGTTGGAGCTAGAAACACCAGCATTTAATTAGATACTACTGCACTGTAAGAGCTAGGAACACAAGCATTTAGTTAGATACTACTGTACTGTTGGATCTAGGAACACAAGCATTTAGTTAGATACTACTGCACTGTAAGAGCTAGGAACACAAGCATTTAGTTAGATACTACTGCACTGTAAGAGCTAGAAACACAAGCATTTTACTACAACCGCATTAAGGAGTCTGCAGCAGCTTGCAGCAGCTTGTAGCAGCCTGTAGCAGTATGTAGCAGCCTGTAGCAGTATGTAGCAGCTTGTAGCAGCTTGTAGCAGTATGTAGCAGTATGTAGCAGCCTGTAGCAGTACCTAGCAGTATCTAGCAGTATGTAGCAGCCTGTAGCAGTATGTAGCAGTATGTAGCAGCCTGTAGCAGTATGTAGCAGTATGTAGCAGCCTGTAGCAGCCTGTAGCAGCCTGTAGCAGCTTGTAGCAGTATCTAGCAGTATGTAGCAGCCTGTAGCAGCCTGTGGCAGTCTGTATCTGCCTGTAGCAGCTTGTAGCAGTATGTAGCAGTATGTAGCAGCCTGTAGCAGCCTGTAGCAGTCGGTAGCAGTCTGTAGCAGTCTGTAGCAGCCTGTAGCAGTCTGTAGCAGCCTGTAGCAGTCTGTAGCAGTATGTAGCAGCCTGTAGCAGTCTGTAGCAGCCTGTAGCAGTCTGTAGCAGCCTGTAGCAGTCTGTAGCAGTATCTAGCAGTATGTAGCAGTATGTAGCAGCCTGTAGCAGTATCTAGCAGTATGTAGCAGTATGTAGCAGCCTGTAGCAGTATCTAGCAGTCTGTAGCAGCCTGTAGCAGTCTGTAGCAGCCTGTAGCAGTCTGTAGCAGTATCTAGCAGTATGTAGCAGTATGTAGCAGCCTGTAGCAGTATCTAGCAGTCTGTAGCAGCCTGTAGTAGTCTGTAGCAGCCTGTAGCAGTCTGTAGACTAGTTAGATGAATAGGTCATTAGATCATGTAATATTATGGATCACATTTTCTCCAACAACTACTTCCTGAAAGGCTACTTCCTGAAAGGCCTCCACCACCAGAGTGACCTTGGATATGGCTGGTCTTAGAGACGAGGGACGCAATCAGCTGAATCCTCAGTGGTCTACACAGACTGCCTGACTGCATCATCAGTGGTCTCTACACAGACTGCCTGACTGCATCATCAGTGGTCTCTACACAGACTGCCTGACTGCATCATCAGTGGTCTCTACACAGACTGCCTGACTACATCATCAGTGGTCTCTACACAGACTGCCTGACTGCATCATCAGTGGTCTCTACACAGACTGCCTGAATGCATCATTAGTGGTCTCTACACAGACTGCCTGACTGCATCATCAGTGGTCTCTACACAGACTGCCTGACTGCATCATCAGTGGTCTCTACACAGACTGCCTGACTACATCATCAGTGGTCTCTACACAGACTGCCTGACCAGCTGCATCATCAGTGGTCTCTACACAGACTGCCTGTCTGCATCATCAGTGGTCTCTACACAGACTGCCTGAATGCATCATCAGTGGTCTCTACACAGACTGCCTGACTACATCATCAGTGGTCTCTACACAGACTGCCTGACTGCATCATCAGTGGTCTCTACACAGACTGCCTGACTGCATCATCAGTGGTCTCTACACAGACTGCCTGACTGCATCATCAGTGGACTCTACACAGACTGCCTGACTACATCATCAGTGGTCTCTACACAGACTGCCTGACTGCATCATCAGTGGTCTCTACACAGACTGCCAGACTGCATCATCAGTGGACTCTACACAGACTGCCTGACTGCATCATCAGTGGTCTCTACACAGACTGCCTGACTGCATCATCAGTGGTCTCTACACAGACTGCCAGACTGCATCATCAGTTGTCTCTACACAGACTGCCTGACCAGCTGCATCATCAGTGGTCTCTACACAGACTGCCTGACTACATCATCAGTGGTCTCTACACAGACTGTCTGAGTGTATCATCAGTGGTCTCTACACAGACTGCCTGACCAGCTGCATCATCAGTGGTCTCTACACAGACTGCCTGACTACATCATCAGTGGACTCTACACAGACTGCCTGACTACATCATCAGTGGACTCTACACAGACTGCCTGACTACATCATCAGTGGTCTCTACACAGACTGTCTGACTACATCATCAGTGGACTCTACACAGACTGCCTGACTACATCATCAGTGGACTCTACACAGACTGCCTGACTGCATCATCAGTGGACTCTACACTGACTGCCTGATCAGCTGCACATGGAGCAAGAGGAAACATATGACTGATCAGCACTAGCCTGGTCTGGGCTTTAATCCCCTGTCCGTCTGTCTGCTGCCCCACAGGTCCCCACAGTCGCATCGCTAACACTGCTTCTATCATGCAACTGGCCTCCATGAAGGCTCCATGTAGGCTCACATTGGTGTAGACACAGAGGTGTCAGTCTAGGGAAGGGTGTGTGAGACACAGGATGACCTGTTGTTATGTTTCACCAGACAAGCAGAGGCCTAGCTATAAGAGACGAGGACCCGCTCTGTCCCGCTCTGACCGGCTCTGTCCCGCTCTGTCCCGCTCTGTCCCGCTCTGACCTGCCTCGTCTTGTCTTGTTTGTCAATCACTAGAACATATGTCTGCTGAGAGCCAGATGGTACAGAACTCTAGCTACGGTGTTACTGGAGAGAGGGGGAAGGGGGGAGAGAGAAGGAGGGAGGGGGAGGGGGAGAGAAAGAGGAGAGAGCAAGAGAGAGAGAGGGGGAGAGAGAGAAGGAGGGAGGGGGAGAGAGAGAAGGAGGGAGGGGGAAGGGGGAGAGAAAGAGAAGGGAGGGGGAGGGGGAGAGAGAGATGGGGGAGAGATAGGAGGGAGGGGGAATGGGGAGAGAAAGAGGAGAGAGCAAGAGAGAGCGAGAGAGGGGGATAGGGGGAGAGAGAGAAGGAGAGAGGGGGAGAGAGAGAAGGAGAGAGGGGGAGAGAAAGAAGGAGGGAGGGGGAGAGAGAGGAGGGAGGGGGAAGGGGGAGAGAAAGAGAAGGGAGGGGAGGGGGAGAGAGAGGGAGAGAGATAGAGGGGGGTGGGAGGGGGAGGGGGAGAGAGAGGAGGGAGGGGGAAGGGGGAGAGAAAGAGAAGGGAGGGGAGGGGGAGAGAGAGGGAGAGAGATAGAGGGGGGTGGGAGGGGGAGGGGGAGAGAGAGATGGGGGAGAGATAGGAGGGAGGGGGAAGGGGGAGAGAAAGAGGAGAGAGCAAGAGAGAGAGAGAGAGGGGGAGCGAAAGAAGGAGGGAGGGGAGAGAGAGGAGGGAGGGGGAAGGGGGAGAGAAAGAGAAGGGAGGGGAGGGGGAGAGAGAGGGAGAGAGATAGAGGGGGGGTGGGAGAAAGAGGGGGGAAGAGAGAGAGGGAGAGAGAGAGGGAGGGGGTGGGAGAGAGAGGGGGAAGAGAGAGAGAGGGAGGGGGAAAGAAATAGATGCAGTCCTTTGACTACCAGACCCACATTGTCCGTGACAGTTTCTGAATCAATCTTAACCTCCAGGAATAAAACTCAGTGATGTCACCCATCTGTCTGTCTGACCGTCCGTCCGTCCGTCCGTCCGTCTGTCCGTCTGTCCGTCTGTCCGTCCGTCTGTCCATCCGTCCGTCCATCCGTCCGTCCGGTTCACCATGAGGATAGAGGTTCCTCATCTGTACTGGGTCATTATAACACCTGTCTGTCTGTCTGTCTGCCCGTCTGTCCGTCCGTCCGTCCGTCTGTCCATCCAGTTCACCATGAGGATGGTGAACTGTACTGGGTCATTATAACTGCAGTAATTAACACACCCATTTGTCCCCTTAGAATGTTTATTTATTTATTTCCCCTTTATTTAACCAGGTAGACCAGTTGAGAACACCTTTATTTAACCAGGTAGGCTAGTTGAGAACACCTTTATTTAACCAGGTAGGCCAGTTGAGAACACCTTTATTTAACCAGGTAGGCCAGTTGAGAACACCTTTATTTAACCAGGTAGACCAGTTGAGAACACCTTTATTTAACCAGGTAAGCCAGTTGAGAACAAGTTCTCATTTACAACTGCGACCTGGCCAAGATAAAGCATAGCAGTGTGACACAGACAACAACACAGAGTTACACTCGGAGTAAACAATAAACAAGTCAATAATACAATAAACAAGTCAATGACACAGTAGAAAAAATAAAGTCTATAAACAGTGTGTGCAAAATGCAGTAAATAGGCCAATAGGAGTGAATAATTACAATTTAGCAGATTAACACTGGAGTGATAGATGATCAGATGGTCATGTACAGGTAGAGATATTGGTGTGCAAAAGAGCAGAAAAGTAAATAAATAAAAACAGTATGGGGATGTGGTAGGTAGATTGGGTGGGCTATTTACCGATGGACTATGTACAGCTGCAGCGATCGGTTAGCTGCTCAGATAGCTGATGTTTAAAGTTGGTGAGGGAGATAAAAGTCTCCAACTTCAGCGATTTTTTTCAATTCGTTCCAGTCACAGGCAGAAGAGAACTGGAACGAAAGGCGGCCAAATGAGGTGTTGGCTTTAGGGATGATCAGTGAGATACACCTGCTGGAGCGCGTGGGTGTTGCCATCGTGACCAGTGAACTGAGATAAGGCGGAGCTTTACCTAGCATGGACTTGTAGATGACCTGGAGCCAGTGGGTCTGGCGACGAATATGTAGCGAGGGCCAGCCGATGAGAGCATACAGGTCGCAGTGGTGGGTGGTATAAGGTACTTTAGTGACAAAACGGATGACACTGTGATAAACTGCATCCAGTTTGCTGAGTAGGGTATTGGAAGCTATTTTGTAGATGACATCGTCGAAGTCGAGGATCGGTAGGATGGTCAGTTTTACGAGGGTACGTTTGGCGGCGTGAGTGAAGGAGGCTTTGTTGCGAAATAGAAAGCCGATTCTAGATTTGATTTTGGATTGGAGATGTGTAATATGAGTCTGGAAGGAGAGTTTACTGTCTAGCCAGACACCTAGGTGTTTATAGTTGTTCACATATTCTAGGTCGGAACCATCCAGGGTGGTGATGCTAGTTGGGCGGGCGGGACACTAGAGTGGTTAGTGAGTTAGTCTTTATTAATTCCAAGTCATTAGCATGATTCAAAATGAGGCAGTACATCTCTGATAGACAGCACTATAGATAGATGGGTTCTGGATGGGTTCTGATATACAGCACTATAGATAGATGGGTTCTGATATACAACATTATGGATAGATGGGTTCTGATATACAGCACTATAGATAGATGGGTTCTGATATAGAGCACAATAGATAGTTGGGTTCTGATATACAACACTATAGATAGATGGGTTCTGGATGGGTTCTGATATACAACACTATAGATAGATGGGTTCTGATATACAGCACTATAGATAGATGGGTTCTGGATGGGTTCTGATATACAGCACTATAGATAGATGGGTTCTGATATACAACACTATAGATAGATGGGTTCTGGATGGGTTCTGATATACAACACTATAGATAGATGGGTTCTGATATACAGCACTATAGATAGATGGGTTCTGATATACAGCACTATAGATAGATGGGTTCTGATTTACAACACTATATATAGATGGGTTCTGATATACAACACTATAGATAGATGGGTTCTGATATACAGCACTATAGATAGATGGGTTCTGGATGGGTTCTGATATAGAGCACTATAGATAGATGGGTTCTGATATACAGCACTATAGATAGATGGGTTCTGATATACAGCACTATAGATAAATGGGTTCTGGATGGGTTCTGATATAGAGCACTATAGATAGATGGGTTCTGGATGGGTTCTGATGTACAACACTATAGATAGATGGGTTCTGATATACAGCACTATAGATAGATGGGTTCTGATATACAACACTATAGATAGATGGGTTCTGATATACAACACTATAGATAGATGGGTTCTGGATGGGTTCTGATATACAGCACTATAGATAGATGGGTTCTGGATGGGTTCTGATATACAGCACTATAGATAGATGGGTTCTGATATACAGCACTATAGATAGATGGGTTCTGATATACAGCACTATAGATAGATGGGTTCTGATATACAGCACTATAGATAGATGGGTTCTGATATAGAGCACTATAGATAGATGGGTTCTGGATGGGTTCTGATATACAGCACTATAGATAGATGGGTTCTGGATGGGTTCTGATATACAGCACTATAGATAGATGGGTTCTGATATACAGCACTATAGATAGATGGGTTCTGATATACAGCACTATAGATAGAAGGGTTCTGGATGGGTTCTGATATACAACACTATAGATAGATGGGTTCTGATATACAGCACTATAGATAGATGGGTTCTGATATACAGCACTATAGATAGATGGGTTCTGGATGGGTTCTGATATACAACACTACAGATAGATGGGTTCTGAAATACAGCACTATAGATAGATGGGTTCTGATATACAACACTATGGATAGATGGGTTCTGGATGGGTTCTGATATACAACACTATAGATAGATGGGTATAGATGGGTTCTGATATACAGCACTATAGATAAATGGGTTCTGGATGGGTTCTGATATACAACACTATAGATAGATGAGTTCTGATATACAGCACTATAGATAGATGGGTTCTGATATACAACACTATAGATAGATGGGTTCTGATATACAACACTATGGATAGATGGGTTCTGGATGGGTTCTGATATACAACACTATAGATAGATGGGTTCTGATATACAGCACTATGGATAGATGGGTTCTGATATACAGCACTATGGATAGATGGGTTCTGGATGGGTTCTGATATACAGCACTATAGATAGATGGGTTCTGATATACAGCACTATGGATAGATGGGTTCTGATATACAGCACTATAGATAGATGGGTTCTGATATACAACACTATAGATAGATGGGTTCTGATATACAGCACTATAGATAGATGGGTTCTGGATGGGTTCTGATATACAGCACTATAGATAGATGGGTTCTGATATACAGCACTATAGATAGATGGGTTCTGATATACAACACTATAGATAGATGGGTTCTGGATGGGTTCTGATATACAGCACTATAGATAGATGGGTTCTGATATACAGCACTATAGATAGATGGGTTAAGATATACAGCACTATAGATAGATGGGTTCTGATATACAGCACTATAGATAGATGGGTTCTGGATGGGTTAAGATATACAGCACTATAGATAGATGGGTTCTGATATACAGCACTATAGATAGATGGGTTCTGGATGGGTTCTGATATACAGCACTATAGATAGATGGGTTCTGATATACAGCACTATAGATAGATGGGTTCTGATATACAGCACTATAGATAGATGGGTTCTGATATACAACACTATAGATAGATGGGTTCTGATATACAACACTATAGATAGATGGGTTCTGGATGCGTTCTGATATACAGCGCTATAGATAGATGGGTTCTGATATACAGCGCTATAAATAGATGGGTTCTGGATGGGTTCTGATATACAGCACTATAGATAGATGGGTTCTGATATACAGCACTATAGCTAGATGGGTTCTGGATGGGTTCTGATATACAGCGCTATAAATAGATGGGTTCTGGATGGGTTCTGATATACAGCACTATAGATAGATGGGTTAAGATATACAGCACTATAGATAGATGGGTTCTGATATACAGCACTATAGATAGATGGGTTCTGGATGGGTTCTGATATACAGCACTATAGATAGATGGGTTCTGATATAGAGCACTATAGATAGATGGGTTCTGGATGGGTTCTGATATACAACACTATAGATAGATGGGTTCTGGATGGGTTCTGATATACAGCACTATAGATAGATGGGTTCTGATATACAACACTATAGATAGATGGGTTCTGGATGGGTTCTGATATACAACACTATAGATAGATGGGTTCTGATATACAGCACTATAGATAGATGGGTTCTGATATACAGCACTATAGATAGATGGGTTCTGGATGGGTTCTGATATAGAGCACTATAGATAGATGGGTTCTGATATACAGCACTATAGATAGATGGGTTCTGATATACAGCACTATAGATAAATGGGTTCTGGATGGGTTCTGATATAGAGCACTATAGATAGATGGGTTCTGGATGGGTTCTGATATACAACACTATAGATAGATGGGTTCTGATATACAGCACTATAGATAGATGGGTTCTGATATACAACACTATAGATAGATGGGTTCTGATATACAACACTATAGATAGATGGGTTCTGGATGGGTTCTGATATACAGCACTATAGATAGATGGTTTCTGGATGGGTTCTGATATACAGCACTATAGATAGATGGGTTCTGATATACAGCACTATAGATAGATGGGTTCTGATATACAGCACTATAGATAGATGGGTTCTGATATACAGCACTATAGATAGATGGGTTCTGATATAGAGCACTATAGATAGATGGGTTCTGGATGGGTTCTGATATACAGCACTATAGATAGATGGGTTCTGGATGGGTTCTGATATACAGCACTATAGATAGATGGGTTCTGATATACAGCACTATAGATAGATGGGTTCTGATATACAGCACTATAGATAGAAGGGTTCTGGATGGGTTCTGATATACAACACTATAGATAGATGGGTTCTGATATACAGCACTGTAGATAGATGGGTTCTGATATACAGCACTATAGATAGATGGGTTCTGATATACAGCACTATAGATAGATGGGTTCTGATATACAGCACTATAGATAGATGGGTTCTGGATGGGTTCTGATATACAACACTACAGATAGATGGGTTCTGAAATACAGCACTATAGATAGATGGGTTCTGATATACAACACTATGGATAGATGGGTTCTGGATGGGTTCTGATATACAACACTATAGATAGATGGGTATAGATGGGTTCTGATATACAGCACTATAGATAAATGGGTTCTGGATGGGTTCTGATATACAACACTATAGATAGATGAGTTCTGATATACAGCACTATAGATAGATGGGTTCTGATATACAACACTATAGATAGATGGGTTCTGGATGGGTTCTGATATACAGCACTATAGATAGATGGGTTCTGATATACAGCACTATGGATAGATGGGTTCTGATATACAGCACTATAGATAGATGGGTTCTGATATACAACACTATAGATAGATGGGTTCTGATATACAGCACTATAGATAGATGGGTTCTGGATGGGTTCTGATATACAACACTATAGATAGATGGGTTCTGATATACAGCACTATAGATAGATGGGTTCTGATATACAGCACTATAGATAGATGGGTTCTGATATACAACACTATAGATAGATGGGTTCTGGATGGGTTCTGATATACAGCACTATAGATAGATGGGTTCTGATATACAACACCATAGATAGATGGGTTCTGATATACAACACTATAGACAGATGGGTTCTGATATAGAGCACTATAGATAGATGGGTTCTGATATACAACACTATAGATAGATGGGTTCTGATATACAACACTATAGATAGATGGGTTCTGATATACAACACTATAGATAGATGGGTTCTGATATACAACACTATAGATAGATGGGTTCTGATATAGAGCACAATAGATAGTTGGGTTCTGATATACAGCACTATAGATAGATAGGTTCTGGATGGGTTCTGATATACAGCACTATAGATAGATGGGTTCTGATATACAACACCATAGATAGATGGGTTCTGATATACAGCACTATAGATAGATGGGTTCTGATATAGAGCACTATAGATAGATGGGTTCTGATATACAACACTATAGATAGATGGTGTTCTGATATACAGCACTATAGATAGATGGGTTCTGATATACAACACTATAGATAGATGGGTTCTGATATACAACACTATAGATAGATGGGTTCTGGATGCGTTCTGATATACAGCACTATAGATAGATGGGTTCTGATATACAGCGCTATAAATAGATGGGTTCTGGATGGGTTCTGATATACAGCACTATAGATAGATGGGTTCTGATATACAGCACTATAGATAGATGGGTTCTGGATGGGTTCTGATATACAGCGCTATAAATAGATGGGTTCTGGATGGGTTCTGATATACAGCACTATAGATAGATGGGTTAAGATATACAGCACTATAGATAGATGGGTTCTGATATACAGCACTATAGATAGATGGGTTCTGATATAGAGCACTATAGATAGATGGGTTCTGGATGGGTTCTGATATACAACACTATAGATAGATGGGTTCTGGATGGGTTCTGATATAGAGCACTATAGATAGATGGGTTCTGATATACAACACTATAGATAGATGGGTTCTGGATGGGTTCTGATATAGAGCGCTATAGATAGCTGGTGTTCTGATATACAACACTATAGATAGATGGGTTCTGATATACAGCACTATAGATAGATGGGTTCTGATATACAACACTATAGATAGATGGGTTCTGGATGGGTTCTGATATACAGCACTATAGATAGATGGGTTCTGATATACAACACTATAGATAGATGGGTTCTGATATAGAGCACTATAGATAGATGGGTTCTGATATAGAGCACAATAGATAGTTGGGTTCTGATATACAGCACTATAGATAGATGGGTATAGATGGGTTCTGATACAACACTATAGATAGATGGGTATAGATGGGTTCTGATATACAGCACTATAGAAAGATGGGTATAGATGGGTTCTGATATACAGCACTATAGATAGATGGGTTCTGATATACAGCACTATAGATAAATGGTGTTCTGGATGGGTTCTGATATAAAACACTATAGATAGATGGGTTCTGATATACAACACTATAGATAGATGGGTTCTGATATACAACACTATAGATAGATGGGTTCTGGATGCGTTCTGATATACAGCACTATAGATAGATGGGTTCTGATATACAGCGCTATAAATAGATGGGTTCTGGATGGGTTCTGATATACAGCACTATAGATAGATGGGTTCTGATATACAGCACTATAGATAGATGGGTTCTGGATGGGTTCTGATATACAGCGCTATAAATAGATGGGTTCTGGATGGGTTCTGATATACAGCACTATAGATAGATGGGTTAAGATATACAGCACTATAGATAGATGGGTTCTGATATACAGCACTATAGATAGATGGGTTCTGGATGGGTTCTGATATACAGCACTATAGATAGATGGGTTCTGATATAGAGCACTATAGATAGATGGGTTCTGGATGGGTTCTGATATACAACACTATAGATAGATGGGTTCTGGATGGGTTCTGATATAGAGCACTATAGATAGATGGGTTCTGATATACAACACTATAGATAGATGGGTTCTGGATGGGTTCTGATATAGAGCGCTATAGATAGATGGTGTTCTGATATACAACACTATAGATAGATGGGTTCTGATATACAGCACTATAGATAGATGGGTTCTGATATACAACACTATAGATAGATGGGTTCTGGATGGGTTCTGATATACAGCACTATAGATAGATGGGTTCTGATATACAACACTATAGATAGATGGGTTCTGATATAGAGCACTATAGATAGATGGGTTCTGATATAGAGCACAATAGATAGTTGGGTTCTGATATACAGCACTATAGATAGATGGGTATAGATGGGTTCTGATACAACACTATAGATAGATGGGTATAGATGGGTTCTGATATACAGCACTATAGAAAGATGGGTATAGATGGGTTCTGATATACAGCACTATAGATAGATGGGTTCTGGATGGGTTCTGATATACAACACTATAGATAGATGGGTATAGATGGGTTCTGATATACAACACTATAGATAGATGGGTATAGATGGGTTCTGATATACAGCACTATAGATAGATGGGTTCTGATATACAACACTATAGATAGATGGGTTCTGGATGGGTTCTGATATAGAGTACTATAGATAGATGGGTTCTGATATAGAGCACTATAGATAGATGGGTTCTGATATACATCACTATAGATAGATGGGTTCTGATATACAGCACTATAGATAGATGGGTTCTGGATGGGTTCTGATATAGAGCACTATAGATAGATGGGTTCTGATAGACAGCACTATAGATAGATGGGTTCTGATATAGAGCACTATAGATAGATGGGTTCTGATATAGAGCACTATAGATAGATGGGTTCTGATATACAACACTATAGATAGATGGGTTCTGATATAGAGCACTATAGATAGATGGGTTCTGATATAGAGCACTATAGATAGATGGGTTCTGATATACAGCACTATAGATAAATGGGTTCTGGATGGGTTCTGATATAGAGCACTATAGATAGATGGGTTCTGGATGGGTTCTGATATAGAGCACTATAGATAGATGGGTTCTGATATAGAGCACTATAGATAGATGGGTTCTGATATACAGCACTATAGATAAATGGGTTCTGGATGGGTTCTGATATAGAGCACTATAGATAAATGGGTTCTGATATAGAGCAATATAGATAGATGGGTTCTGATATACAGCACTATAGATAGATGGGTTCTGGATGGGTTCTGATATAGAGCACTATAGATAGATGGGTTCTGGATGGGTTCTGATATACAGCACTATAGATAAATGGTGTTCTGGATGGGTTCTGATATACAACACTATAGATAGATGGGTTCTGATATACAGCACTATAGATAGATGGGTTCTGGATGGGTTCTGATATACAGCACTATAGATAGATGGGTTCTGATATACAGCACTATCGAAAGATGGTGTTCTGGATGGCTGTGTGGCTGCTGGAGTAGGTTTATGTGTGGGTTGGGGTGCTCAAGTGCAACTCTGTGTGTGTGTGTGTGTGTGTGTGTGTGTGTGTGTGTGTGTGTGTGTGTGTGTGTGTGTGTGTGTATGCGCTCGCAGTGGAGAGAACAAAGAACATAACTGTTTTGCAGAGCCTGGGGCATGGTGCATGTTAGGTTAGGGTGGGTGGCTATAGAGGGAGGGAGGCAGAGATAGTGAAAAGAGGAGAGAGATGGAGAGAGAGAGAGATGGATAGAGATAGAGAGGGATAGGAATTGCTGGAGAGGGAGAGCTGGATCGAGAGAGAGGGAGAGCTGGATAGAGAGAGAGGGAGAGCTGGATAGAGAGAGAGAGGGATAGGAAGAGCTGGATCGAGAGAGAGGGAGAGCTGGATCGAGAGAGAGGGAGAGCTGGATAGGGAGAGAGGGAGAGCTGGATGGAGAGAGAGGGAGGGAGAGAGCTGGATAGAGAGAGAGAGGGAGAGCTGGATTGAGAGAGAGAGAGAGAGAGAGAGAGAGAGAGAGAGAGAGAGAGAGAGAGAGAGAGAGAGATGGATAGAGAGAGAGAGATGGATGGAGAGAGGGATAGGAATAGCTGGAGAGAGAGGGAGAGAGAGATGGATAGAGAGAGGGAGCTACAGTGTTTCAGCCATGTTGGACCCTCAGTGATGCTACATTAACCATTTTCTCATCAATGAAACATTTAGGGTGCGTTCGTAAAATCTTTCTGACTCTCTACTCCGATTTCACAGCGCTCTCGTCTGAGTGTGTCTGAGCGCAGAATTATTCATTTACGAACGCTCAACACCCGTTAAATACAGCCGGTGTCAGTAATTATTGGCAAAAATAAACGTCATTAAATTGAAGCCAGCAGAACAGTTACAGTCACCAACCCTCTGGATAACATGAAAACAGCCTAACCAGCTCTGCCAGGGAGAGTAATGTTCAGTGAGCTGTTCTCTCATCTCACTCTCAGCAAGTTAGCCAGTTAGCTTGGGTGGCTCGACTGCCGTTGAGGTCAGAACGTTCGGATCAACCCTACTCCTCAGCCAGAGAATCCAGTGTTCTCTCTAAACGCAGAGAGAGCAACAAGGCTCTGAATATACAAACACCCAGAATGCTCTTTGGCACTCCAGAGTGAATTTCCAAAAACGCGCATTTAATAATCTCTATATATTTTTCTTCTTCCAACACTAGAATCTGTTTACGAACAGGTTGGACTAAGTTTTGTAGACTTTACACTTCGAGAAAGTTTTTTAGATTTTTTCTATTGTGTTGTTTAAAAAGAGTGGAAGGCCGAATTGAGTTATTGGACATCACAGAGTAGACGTTCCCTAATGGAGTTACTGGACATCACAGAGTAGACGTTCCCTAATGGAGTTACTGGACATCACAGAGTAGACGTTCCCCTCATGGAGTTACTGAACATCACAGAGTAGACGTTCCCTCATGGAGTTACTGGACATCACAGAGTAGACGTTCCCCTCATGGAGTTACTGAACATCACAGAGTAGACGTTCCCTCATGGAGTTACCAGACATCACAGAGTAGACGTTCCCTCATGGAGTTACTGGACATCACAGAGTAGACGTTCCCTAATGGAGTTACTGCTCATCACAGAGTAGACGTTCCCTGATGGAGTTACTGAACATCACAGAGTAGACGTTCCCTAATGGAGTTACTGGACATCACAGAGTAGACGTTCCCTCATGGAGTTACCAGACATCACAGAGTAGACGTTCCCTAATGGAGTTACTGGACATCACAGAGTAGACGTTCCCTAATGGAGTTACTGGACATCACAGAGTAGACGTTCCCTCATGGAGTTACCAGACATCACAGAGTAGACGTTCCCTAATGGAGTTACTGAACATCACAGAGTAGACGTTCCCTAATGGAGTTACTGGACATCACAGAGTAGACGTTCCCTGATGGAGTTACTGGACATCACAGAGTAGATGTTCCCTAATGGAGTTACTGCTCATCACAGAGTAGACGTTCCCTGATGGAGTTACTGGACATCACAGAGTAGACGTTCCCTAATGGAGTTACTGAACATCACAGAGTAGACGTTCCCTAATGGAGTTACTGGACATCACAGAGTAGACGTTCCCTGATGGAGTTACTGGTCATCACAGAGTAGACGTTCCCTAATGGAGTTACTAGACATCACAGAGTAGACGTCCCCTCATGGAGTTACCAGACATCACAGAGTAGACGTTCCCTAATGGAGTTATTGAACATCACAGAGTAGACGTTCCCCGCATGGAGTTACTGAACATCACAGAGTAGACGTTCCCTCATGGAGTTACTGAACATCACAGAGTAGACGTTCCCTCATGGAGTTACTGCCCATCACAAAGTAGACGTTCCCTAATGGAGTTACCAGACATCACAGAGTAGACGTTCCCCGCATGGAGTTACTGAACATCACAGAGTAGACGTTCCCTCATGGAGTTACTGAACATCACAGAGTAGACGTTCCCTCATGGAGTTATTGAACATCACAGAGTAGACGTTCCCCGCATGGAGTTACTGAACATCACAGAGTAGACGTTCCCTCATGGAGTTACTGAACATCACAGAGTAGACGTTCCCTCATGGAGTTACTGAACATCACAGAGTAGACGTTCCCTCATGGAGTTACCAGACATCACAGAGTAGACGTTCCCTCATGGAGTTGCTGGACATCACAGAGTAGACGTTCCCTAATGGAGTTACTGAACATCACAGAGTAGACGTTCCCTCATGGAGTTACCAGACATCACAGAGTAGACGTTCCCTCATGGAGTTACTGGACATCACAGAGTAGACGTTCCCTAATGGAGTTACTGCTCATCACAGAGTAGACGTTCCCTGATGGAGTTACTGGACATCACAGAGTGATGTCCAGGGAAGTTCTGAGAACGTCTAACTATGGTTCCAGGGAGGTTCTGAGAACGTCTTACTATGATTTCAGGGAGGTTCTGAGGTTCTGAGAACGTCTTACTATGGTTTCAGGGAGGTTCTGAGGTTCTGAGAACGTCTTACTATGGTTCCAGGGAGGTTCTGAGGTTCTGAGAACGTCTTTCTATGGTTCCAAGGAGGTTCTGAGGTTCTGAGAACATCTTTCTATGGTTCCAGGGAGGTTCTGACAACGTCTTACTATGGTTCCAGGGAGGTTCTGGGAACGTCTTAATATGGTTCCAGGGAGGTGCTGAGAACGTCTTACTATGATTTCAGGGAGGTTCTGAGGTTCTGAGAACGTCTTACTATGGTTTCAGGGAGGTTCTGAGGTTCTGAGAACGTCTTACTATGGTTCCAGGGAGGTTCTGAGGTTCTGAGGATGTCTTTCTATGGTTCCAAGGAGGTTCTGAGGTTCTGAGAACATCTTTCTATGGTTCCAGGGAGGTTCTGACAACGTCTTACTATGGTTCCAGGGAGGTTCTGGGAACGTCTTACTATGGTTCTAGGGAGGTTCTGAGGTTCTTCGAACGTCTTTCTATGGTTCTAGGGAGGTTCTGAGGTTCTTCGAACGTCTTTCTATGGTTCCAGGGAGGTTCTGAGGTTCTGAGAACGTCTTTCTATGGTTCCAGGGAGGTTCTGGGAACGTCTTACTATGGTTCCAGGGAGGTTCTGGGAACGTATTACTATGGTTCCAGGGAGGTTCTGACAACGTCTTACTATGGTTCCAGGGAGGTTCTGAGAACGTCTTACTATGGTTCCCTGAAAGTTTTCCTGGGAGGTTTTATTAAAGTTCTGAGAACAGATATTCTAAGTCATTTGAAGGCTGCTGCGTCAATGGTGTTCAAACCTGTGATCTTCTGTTCTCTATTCATGGGATTAGTTCTCTGCTCCACCAAGGATGGATCTAGCATCGCATGTTATTTAAACTCATACAGAACTGTAAACAGAACCCATTCCAAAGGAAACAAGCACTCATTATTAAGATCAAGTCTGGCCAATCAGTGGGCTCGGGCCAACACACCTGAACACTCTTTCCAAGATAGAGAGAGTTCTGTTGACGCTGAGAGTTCTGTTGACGCTGAGAGTTCTGTTGACGCTGAGAGTTCTACTAACGCTGAGAGTTCTGTTTACGCTGAGAGTTCTGTTTACGCTGAGAGTTCTGTTGACGCTGAGAGTTCTGTTGACGCTGAGAGTTCTGTTTACGCTGAGAGTTCTACTGACGCTGAGAGTTCTGCTGACGCTGAGAGTTCTGTTTACGCTGAGAGTTCTGTTGACGCTGAGAGTTCTACTGACGCTGAGAGTTCTGTTGACGCTGAGAGTTCTGTTGACGCTGAGAGTTCTGTTGACGCTGAGAGTTCTACTGACGCTGAGAGTTCTGTTGACGCCGAGAGTTCTGTTGACGCTGAGAGTTCTGTTGACGCTGAGAGTTCTGTTGACGCTGAGAGTTCTACTGACGCTGAGAGTTCTGTTGACGCTGAGAGTTCTGTTGACGCTGAGAGTTTTGTTTACGCCGAGAGTTCTGTTGACGCTGAGAGTTCTGTTGACGCTGAGAGTTCTGTTTACGCCGAGAGTTCTGTTTACGCTGAGAGTTCTACTGACGCTGAGAGTTCTACTGACGCTGAGAGTTCTGTTTACGCTGAGAGTTCTGTTGACGCTGAGAGTTCTGTTGACGCTGAGAGTTCTACTGACGCTGAGAGTTCTGCTGACGCTGAGAGTTCTGTTGACGCTGAGAGTTCTGTTGACGCTGAGAGTTCTGTTGACGCTGAGAGTTCTGTTTACACCGAGAGTTCTGTTGACGCTGAGAGTTCTGTTGACGCTGAGAGTTCTACTGACGCTGAGAGTTCTGTTTCCCCCTGAGAGTTCTTAGAACAACGGAGGAAGAGTAGCGTTGCTAAGATACACACTAGTAGGGTTTTTGTTGTTGACAGATTGTGGTCTTTGGTAAAATAAAAAAAAAAGAGGCCTACAGCCCTGCTCTGCTTTATAAAAAGGTACACTTAATACATGAGTGTTCAGCTCTGCATCAACCCTAAAATGGTTGTGTTGGAAAATGAAAATGACTTCCGTTGGTTGAAATCATGCAGGAATTTCACATCCAGAGAAAGAATGAGATGTTACTACAACCAGCTACGATCCATTTCTGAGCTCCATTGTTAGAATATTTCATTAGATTGCATCACACATGAGATGATACATAGGACCTGCAGCTGACCAACAGACAAACTCACTCTGAGTAACCTCTGTCTCCCTCCCTCTCTCCCATCCTCATCTCTCTTCTCCATCAGTCTCTGTTTCTCTGTTTCTCTGTTTCTCTCTCTCTCTCTCTCTCTCTCTCTCTCTCTATTCAATTCAAGGGGCTTTATTGGCAGGGGAAACGTGTTGCCAAAGCAAGTGAGGTAGATAACACCTCCCTCCCTCCCTCCCACATGATCTCTAGCCCACCGCCCACCACAGTTCTGCTGAAGAGGATGAGAGCGCCCCCGGTCCACTTCTCTTCTACTCTTCCCTGCCTCTCTCTCGCCTTTCCCCTGCACTACCTTTCATTCTCCCTCTCCACTTCCCCTCTTTCTGATCCTCCCATCACATTCCATGCTTTCATCTCTTCTCCCATCCCCCTCCTCTCTCCTCCCTCCTCCCTCCTCTCTCCTCCCTCCTCTCTCCCTCTCTCTTCTCTCAAGCCCACACGTTGTATTGTGTAACATCCAGGGAAGTGTAGATGCTGGCTGTGCTGTTACTGCTACTGTGAATCCTGCTCTGCACTAGCTCAGTAGGCTGCTTTACTGTAAGGGACAAGACCTACTCAATAATTGAGAGCTCCTCCATCTCTCTATTGTGGGAATGGAACGCCGCCAGCCAGATGATCTGGGTGAAACTCGAGCCCTGTTTCCTTCTACTCCTGGCTAAGTATAGCCAAATGAAACTCTCAACAGAGGAACAACAGAACAAATAAGGCCAAAGATTACAGAAGCATTGTGAGGCATGTCAGTGACTGCACCAAGGGAGAGACAGAGGAAGGAGAGAGAGGGAGGGAGAGAGATAGAGAGGGAGGAGGGAGAGACAGAGAGAGGTAGAGAGAGGGAGGGAGAGAGAGAGATAGAGGGAGGAGGGAGAGACGGAGGAGGTAGATAGAGGGAGGGAGAGACAGAGAAGGGAGATGACAGAGGAAGGAGAGGAGAGTGGGAGGAGAGAGGGATAGGGAGACAGAGAGGATAGAGAGGAGAGGAGAGAGGGAGAGAGAGAGCGAGGAGAGCGAGCGAGAGAGGAGGAAGATGACAGAGGTAGAGGAGGGAGGTAGTAGAGAGAGAAAGGAGGAAGACAACAGAGGCAGAGGAGAGGGGGGAAGAGAGAGACAGGGGGAGAGACAGATGAGGTAGAGAGAGGGAGGGAGAGAGAGGAGGGAGATGACAGAAGAAGGAGAGGAGAGTGGGAGGAGAGAGGATAAAGAGAGAGAAAGAGGGAAAGGGAGAGACAGAGGAGAGGAGAGGAGAGGAGAGGAGAGGAGAGGAGAGGAGAGGAGAGGAGAGGAGAGGAGAGGAGAGGAGAGGAGAGGAGAGGAGAGGAAGAGGAGAGGAGAGACAGAGGAGAGGAGAGACAGAGGAGAGGAGCGGAGAGGAGAGGAGAGGAGAGGAGAGGAGAGAGGAGAGGAGAGGAGAGGGAAGGGGAGAGACAGAGGGAGAGACAGAGGAGGAGAGTGTTCAGTACAGGCTGGTTTAAGAAAAGGAAATGAAGAGGACCGATGCCTTGGAGCAGTATAGTCCAGCAGACTGCACTATCACAGTAACAAGTCATATTTCATACACATTAACAACATACAAGGCGAGGAATATTTTAAACCAGTTATTCATAGTGAATGTTAAGACTGCCATGTTCAGATATTCACCAGGTATTCATAGTGAATGTTAAGACTGCCATGTTCAGATATTCACAGGTTCTCCGGACAAGCTTTTTTCCGGATGCCCCCAAACAATCGGAAAAGGATTCATCCGAGAAAATGACTTTACCCCAGCAGTCCAATCCCTGTAACCTTTACAGAATACAGAAAACCTGTTGTTTTTCCTGGAGAGAAGTGGCTTCTTTGCTGCCCTTCTTGACACCTCCGAAAGTCTTTGGCTCACTGTGGGTTCAGATGCACACATCTGCCTGCTGCCATTCCTGAGCAAGCTCTGTACTTACTTCTGTGCCCCAATCCCGCAGCTGAATCAACTTTAGGAGGCGGTTCTGGAGCTTGCTGCCCCAATCCCGCAGCTGAATCAACTTTAGGAGGCGGTTCTGGAGCTTGCTGGACTTTCTTGGGCCTTCTTCACAACAATTGAACAGTTCTCCTTGAAGTTCTTGATGATCCAATAAATGGTTAATTTAGGTGCAATCTTACTGGCAGCAATATCCTTTTTTTTATTTAACCTTTATTTAACTAGGCAAGTCAGTTAAGAACAAATTCTTATTTTCAATGACGGCCTAGGAACAGTGGGTTGACTGCCTGTTCAGGGGCAGAACGACAGATTTGTACCTTGTCAGCTCGGGGGTTTGAACTTGCAACCTTCCGGTTACAGGTCCAACGCTCTAACCACTAGGCTACCCTTGCCTGTGAAGCCCTTTTTGTGCAAAGCAATGATGATGGCACATAAGAGGAAGAACAATGATTCCAAGCACCACCCTCCTTTTGAAGCTTCCAGTCTGTTATTCAAACTCAATCAGCATGACAGAGTGATCTCCAGCCTTGTTCTCGTCAACACTCACACCTGTGTTAACGAGAGAATCACTGACATGATGTCAGCTGGTCCTTTTGTGGCAGGACTGAAATGCAGTGGAAATGTTTTATGGGGGATTCAGTTAATTTGCATGGCAAAGAGGGACTTTGCAGTTAATTGCAATTCATCTGATCACTCTTCATAACACTCTGCAGTATATGCAAATTGCCATCATACAAACTGAGGCAGCAGACTTTGTGAAAATTTATATTTGTGTCTTTCTCAAAACTTTTGGCCACAACTGTATTAAAGAAGTTAAAAGTTTATAATTCCCAGTGACGACATCCAGCTTGTGACTCTAAAAACTTTGATGTTTGTTTTGGTTGCTTTTCAGATTTTTTTGTGCCTAATAGAAATGAATGTCAATAATGTGTATTGTGTCATTTTGGAGTCACTTCTATTGTAAATAAGACTAGAATGGGATCGTAAACACTTCTACATTAATGTGGACGCTACAATGATTCTGGATAGTCCTGAATGAATAGTGAATAATTGTGGATGAGAAAATTACAGACCTACAAACATCATACCTCCAAGACATGCTAACCTCTCACCATTACAATAACAGGGGAGGTTAGCATACCTCCAAGACATGCTAACCTTTCACCATTCCAATAACAGGGGAGGTTAGCATACCTCCAAGACATGCTAACCTCTCACCATTACAATAGCAGGGGAGGTTAGCATACCTCCAAGACATGCTAACCTCTCACCATTACAATAGCAGGGGAGGTTAGCATACCTCCAAGACATGCTAACCTCTCACCATTACAATAACAGGGGAGGTTAGCATACCTCCAAGACATGCTAACCTCTCGCCATTACAATAGCAGGGGAGGTGAGACACACACACACACACACACACACACAGCTCTAATCCAATATCCTTCCTGTCTCCTCCAGTTTCATTTTCCACTGGTGTGGTGTGTTCCCTGTACCTGACTCTACATTCATCTATTGAAGCAGAAAGGACTTGGGCTGGAGGCCAGTACCTTATCTTCATATACAGAACCAACTGTCAGGAGGCTGACAGATACTGAGGTACCTTATCTTCATTCTATACAGAACCAACTGTCAGAAGGCTAACGGATTCTGAGGCACCGTATCTTCATATACAGAACCAACTGGTCAGAAGGCTGACAGATACTACAGCACCTTATCTTCATATACAGAACCAACTGTCAGAAGGCTGACAGATACTGAGGCACCTTATCTTCATTCTATACAGAACCAACTGTCAGAAGGCTGACAGATACTACAGCACCTTATCTTCATTCTATACAGAACCAACTGGTCAGAAGGCTGACAGATACTGAGGCACCTTATCTTCATTCTATACAGAACCAACTGGTCAGAAGGCTGACAGATACTGAGGCACCTTATCTTCATTCTATACAGAACCAACTGGTCAGAAGGCTAACAGATTCTGAGGCACCTTATCTTCATATACAGAACCAACTGGTCAGAAGGCTGACAGACACTGAGGAACCTTATCTTCATTCTATACGGAACCAACTGGTCAGAAGGCTGACAGATACTGAGGCTCCTTCTCTTCATTCTATACAGAACCAACTGTCAGAAGGCTGACAGATACTGAGGCACCTTATCTTCATTCTATACAGAACCAACTGTCAGAAGGCTGACAGATACTGAGGCACCTTATCTTCATTCTATACAGAACCAACTGGTCAGAAGGCTAACAGATTCTGAGGCACCTTATCTTCATATACAGAACCAACTGGTCAGAAGGCTGACAGACACTGAGGAACCTTATCTTCATTCTATACGGAACCAACTGGTCAGAAGGCTGACAGATACTGAGGCTCCTTCTCTTCATTCTATACAGAACCAACTGTCAGAAGGCTGACAGATACTGAGGCACCTTATCTTCATTCTATACAGAACCAACTGTCAGAAGGCTGACAGATACTGAGGCACCTTATCTTCATTCTATACAGGACCAACTGTCAGAAGGCTGACAGATTCTACAGCACCTTATCTTCATATACAGAACCAACTGTCAGAAGGCTGACAGATACTGCAGCACCTTATCTTCATATACAGAACCAACTGTCAGAAGGCTGACAGATACTACAGCACCTTATCTTCATATACAGAACCAACTGTCAGAAGGCTGACAGATACTGAGGCACCTTATCTTCATGCTATACAGAACCAACTGTCAGAAGGCTGACAGATACTACAGCACCTTATCTTCATTCTATACAGAACCAACTGTCAGAAGGCTGACAGATACTGAGGAACCTTCTCTTCATTCTATACAGAACCAACTGTCAGAAGGCTGACAGATACTACAGCACCTTCTCTTCATATACAGAACCAACTGTCAGAAGGCTGACAGATACTGAGGCACCTTATCTTAATTCTATACAGAACCAACTGGTCAGAAGGCTGACAGATACTGAGGCACCTCATCTTCATTGTATACAGAACCAACTGGTCAGAAGGCTGACAGATACTACAGCACCTTATCTTCATATACAGAACCAACTGTCAGAAGGCTGACAGATACTACAGCACCTTATCTTCATTCTATACAGAACCAACTATCAGAAGGCTGACAGATTCTGAGGCTCCTTATCTTCATTCTATACAGAACCAACTGTCAGAAGGCTGACAGATACTACAGCACCTTATCTTCGTATACAGAACCAACTAGTCAGAAGGCTGACAGATATTACAGCACCTTCTCTTCATATACAGAACCAACTGGTCAGAAGGCTGACAGATACTACAGCACCTTATCTTCATATACAGGACCAACTGTCAGAAGGCTGACAGATACTGAGGCACCTTATCTTCATTCTATACAGAACCTACTGGTCAGAAGGCTGACAGATACTACAGCACCTTATCTTCATTCTATACAGAAACAACTGTCAGAAGGCTGACAGATACTGAGGCACCTTCTCTTCATTCTATACAGAACCAACTGTCAGAAGGCTGACAGATACTGAGGCACCTTATCTTCATATACAGAACCAACTGTCAGAAGGCTGACAGATACTGAGGAACCTTATCTTCATATACAGAACCAACTGTCAGAAGGCTGACAGATACTGAGGCACCTTATCTTCATATACAGGACCAACTGTCAGAACGCTGACAGATACTGAGGAACCTTATCTTCATTCTATACAGAACCAACTGTCAGAAGGCTGACAGATACTGAGGAACCTTATCTTCATTCTATACAGAACCAACTGTCGGAAGGCTGACAGATAATGAGGAACCTTATCTTCATATACAGAACCAACTGTCAGAAGGCTGACAGATACTGAGGAACCTTATCTTCACATCTGTGTTGGGTCCGGGTCTGATTGGAACGGCCAGGCAGTTAAGCACGCCCAGCTAGACACAGCTCACATGTTGGCCCAACTCCAATAAGAATGATGTGACCCAGTCAGAATTAGCCCAGTTTGACAGATGTGATTTATTAGAGCCTTGCTGACAATAGGAACAGTGGCAAGGCTGACTATTCTCTTTACATAGCACTGCTGTCAACGCAGTCAGTCTGGCCACTGTCACAAAACAACGTTAGACAACTAACAGATGATGGCCTCAGTCACTTAGGTTGTCAACATGTGTGGGAAAGACTCTCCAAGACACTACTGTGATGTTAAATACCCAAGCTACTCTCATTACCAGAACCCTCCATTAAGTAGGGGCGTTAGGTAGAGGTCATAAATCATGATTATGCCCCATGTACAACCGGTAAAGATGTTAATGGAGGACTTCCTTCGTGTGAGGTCAACTCACCCGTCGATCATTTATCCCATGAACAGAATTCTCTCGTATCAAGCGGCCCATTACGATGGTTATGGTTGTTATAAAATATTAACCTCAGCTACATCAGCTAGTGGAAAACCACTACAGGGTCACTTAGCCTACGGTCTAGGAAGTACAGTTCCCATCCATCTGGACACTCCGAATAACGAGGTGGGATTCTTGCTTTTTTTTCACCTTTATTTAACCAGGTAGGCTAGTTGAGAACAAGTTGTCATTTACAACTGCAACCTGGCCAAGATAAAGCATAGCAGTGTGACACAGACAACAACACAGAGTTACACATGGAATAAACAATAAACAAGTCAATAACACAATAAACAAGTCAACAACCCAATAAACAAGTCAACAACACAATAAACAAGTCAACAACACAATAAACAAGTCAATAACACAATAAACAAGTCAATAACACAATAAACAAGTCAACAACACAATAAACAAGTCAATAACACAATAAACAAGTCAATAACACAATAAACAAGTCAACAACACAATAAACAAGTCAATAACACAATAAACAAATCAATAACACAATAAACAAGTCAACAACACAATAAACAAGTCAATAACACAATAAACAAATCAATAACACAATAAACAAATCAATAACACAATAAACAAATCAATAACACAATAAACAAATCAATAACACAATAAACAAGTCAATAACACAATAAACAAGTCAACAACACAATAAACAAGTCAATAACACAATAAACAAATCAATAACACAATAAACAAGTCAACAACACAATAAACAAATCAATAACACAATAAACAAGTCAATAACACAATAAACAAGTCAACAACACAATAAACAAATCAATAACACAATAAACAAGTCAATAACACAATAAACAAGTCAACAACACAATAAACAAGTCAATAACACAATAAACAAATCAATAACACAATAAACAAATCAATAACACAATAAACAAATCAATAACACAATAAACAAATCAATAACACAATAAACAAGTCAATAACACAATAAACAAGTCAACAACACAATAAACAAGTCAATAACACAATAAACAAGTCAATAACACAATAAACAAGTCAACAACACAATAAACAAGTCAATAACACAATAAACAAATCAATAACACAATAAACAAGTCAACAACACAATAAACAAGTCAACAACACAATAAACAAGTCAATAACACAATAAACAAGTCAACAACACAATAAACAAGTCAATAACACAATAAACAAGTCAATAACACAATAAACAAGTCAATAACCCAATAATCAAGTCAATGACACAGTAGAAAAAAAGAAAGTCTATAAACAGTGTGTGCAGAAAGCATGAGGAGGTAGGCAATAAATAGGCCAATAGGAGGGAATAATTACAATTTAGCAGATTAACACTGGAGTGATAGATGAGCAGATGATGAGCAGATGATGATGTGCAAGTAGAGATACTGGTGTGCATAAGAACAGAAAAGTAAATAAAATAAACGTTTGGGGATGAGGTAGGTAGGTTGGGTGGGCTATTTACAGATGGATTGATGCAGAGGGATATCTACAGGTGTTACGGTGAGTGAATGAGGACCCAAAAGCGAATTAACTTAAACAGAGCTTCTTTAATAACCAAACATAGGTAGGCTCAGATAGACCGGCAGATTCCGACAGGACAGGACAAGGTTACAGCAAACATGACGATAGTCTGGTTCAGGCATGAAACACAACAAACAAGAATCCGACAAGGACAGGAACAAAAACAGAGAGAGATATAGGGGACTAATCAGAGGGAAAAGGGGAACAGGTGGGAGAAGGGGTGACGAGGTAGTCAAGAGGAGACAAGGAACAGCTGGGGGAAAGCGGGGGAGAAAAGGTAACCTAATACGACCAGCAGAGGGAGACAGGGTGAAAGGAAAGGACAGAAACACACAACATGACAATACATGACAACAGGTTAGAAGAAACCGTACTCAACGTCAGGATCTGGCAGGACAACACCAATGAGAATAATCAACACACCCCTGGTTGTAGCCTACCGGGAGGAAAAGCCGAGATGTGTATCTCTAGACTCATTTATGGACGTGCACCCGAACCACAAGACGGTCATTACTTATACCCCAAGCAAGCCGTTTAGTAGGGACAACACTAAAACGGCTCCGCAGCCTTCAACCCCTATCCAGCTGATGAGCGCAGGCTGACAACCAGGGACGATGTGAGCACCAATCAGGTGCAGGTATTAGGAGACAAGTGGCTTGTCAAGACTGACAACCAGGGACGAAGTGAGCACCAATCAGGTGCAGGTATTAGGAGACAAATGGCTTGTCAATACTGACAACCAGGGACGATGTGAGCACCAATCAGGTGCAGGTATTAGGAGACAAGTGGCTTGTCAATACCGACAACCAGGGACATAGTGAGCACCAATCAGGTGCAGGTATTAGGAGACAAATGGCTTGTCAATACCGACAACCAGGGACGATGTGAGCACCAATCAGGTGCAGGTATTAGGAGACAAGTGGCTTGTCAATACTGGCAACCAGGGACGATGTGAGCACCAATCAGGTGCAGGTATTAGGAGACAAGTGGCTTGTAAACACACCATTCACCTCTGCTGCCATGACCTACGACCTCCATGTCCCAACTTGCCATTCGAAACCAGACAGTCTTTTTTTTTGTGTACCAGAGGGAGCAATTGTCCCACATTGAATATCTAGCTCTGTACCACCTTGCTTGGGGGTAGACCTGGAAGTCTAGCTCTGTACCACCTTGCTTAGGGATAGACCTGGAGATCTAGCTCTGTACCACCTTGCTTAGGGATAGACCTGGAGATCTAGCTCTGTACCACCTTGCTTGGGGATAGACCTGGAGATCTAGCTCTGTACCACCTTGCTTGGGGATAGACCTGGAGATCTAGCTCTGTACCACCTTGCTTGGGGATAGACCTGGAGATCTAGCTCTGTACCACCTTGCTTGGGGATAGACCTGGAGATCTAGCTCTGTACCACCTTCCTTGGGGATAGACCTGGAGATCTAGCTCTGTACCACCTTCCTTGGGGATAGACCTGGACGCAAGAGATGTTAAATTCCTGACGCCTTTTCGAAGCGTACTCTTGAATCGGGCACCTACCGTTCAAGACCAAACTCTCCTGTGATGGTTGTTGATCTTAGTCTACTTAAATGACAGCCTGGTAACCGTTGACGATAAGCCCAACAGACTGGTGCGTATTTTGACCACTACCCTAATCTTTGGTTTCACTGCCGTCTAACTACAGAGGAGGATGTAATAAGGACGTATACTAGAATCACTAGTCCCAGGTGGGAGTCAATAACAATCTTTGGTTTCACTGCCGTCTAACTACAGCGGAGGATGTAATGAGGACGTATACTAGAATCACTAGTCCCAGGTGGGAGTCAATAACAATCTTTGGTTTCACTGCTGTCTAACTACAGCGGAGGATGTAATGAGGACGTATACTAGAATCACTAGTCCCAGGTGGGAGTCAATAACAATCTTTGGTCCGGGGGCGTGGCCCGGAGGCGTGGCCCGGGGGCGTGGTCCGGGGGCGTGGCCCCGGGGCGTGGTCCGGGGACGCGGCCCTCCCGAGAACCCTATAAAACGTTATAGGCGCTGCTTCCCCAGATGTCTCCAGGTCAGCCCCTGTACGCACCCTTAAACTGATGCCCTAAGACCTTATGACCCTATAAGGAATCTACAGCTTACATTAGTGCCTTAACAAAACCCACCGCTGAAGTAGGATCGTCCTAGGTAGGACACATTAGACAAGAGTCCTAAGAGAGTCATTTAGCCAAAGAGATGGACGATATAAACATGTCAGTTGAGGTTTTGTAACCAGAATTAATGGTTTTATTTAGATTTGACAGTCTTCCACATAAACCATGAATTAAGTGCCCCAGTGTCCACCCATGGGAAAAGCCCCAGGGTCCACCCATGGGAAAAGCCCCAGGGTCCACCCATGGGAAAAGCCCCAGGGTCCACCCATGGCGAAGGAGGTGTAATGGTGGAATGCTTGAATGTCAAGTGCCATTAAGTTTGTCACCAAGTTTCTGCCTCGATCAACCAAGATGTCTGACCGGACGCCGTGGTGGGGAAACGCAGCCACCAAGGGACACCTCGTGGTCACTCCGACGTCGTGGTTCACAGCTCAGGAAACCCTTCCAAGCTGAAACCACAAGGGGGGGGCTGTTGTAACGAGAATCCACCAGTGATGTCACGCTCCTTCAGTTGTGGGCGGTGGAGAATAGATATTCCCTATGGACCACATTCAAGGCCAAGACTTACAGTTCTGTTATTGACTGTCTTCCTTACCGCCCTTTCACAAAACAAAAGATGGACGCTCTCGGCCAATCAGACGACCATGTTTTACGTGTTATGAGGAATTATCAGCTTGTCTTTCAGGCGCCAGGGCTGTGAATTCCAGGACAAGGGGGAGGAGTCCGGAACTCTTTACTCTTGGTAACAAAGTAAAGTGGCGGCAATAACGCACTGACATTTAAACACGTTTTCTGAACAGTGTATCAACCTGAAGGAGTCGTGACACGTTGAGATATCTTGAAGTATACTGTAATATTTCTGAGCTGATTCTGTTAATAAAATGGGTATAATGTGAATTTGTAGTAACATAGCATGTGCTGGGTTATCAGAATCAATGGGGTGGTCCCATGATTCCCTGTCGGAATGTGCTGGGTTCTCAGAATCAACCGGGTGGTCACATGATTCCCTATCCGAATGTGCTGGGTTCTCAGAATCAACCGGGTGGTCACATGATTCCCTATCGGAATGTGCTGGGTTCTCAGAATCAACTAGGCGGTCACATGATTCCCTATCAGAATGTGCTGGGTTCTCAGAATCCACCGGGTGGTCCTATGATTCCCTATCGGAATGTGCTGGGTTCTCAGAATCAACCGGGTGGTCCCATGATTCCCTATCGGAATGTGCTGGATTCTCAGAATCAATGGGGTGGTCACATGATTCCCTATCCACATGTGCTGGGTTCTCAGAATCGACGGGGTGGTCCCATGATTCCCTATCGGAATGTGCTGGGTTCTCAGAATCAACAGGGTGGTCACATGATTCCCTATCGGAATGTGCTGGGTTCTCAGCATCAATGGGGTGGTCCCATGATTCCCTGTCGGAATGTGCTGGGTTCTCAGAATCAACCGGGTGGTCACATGATTCCCTATCCGAATGTGCTGGGTTCTCAGAATCAACCGGGTGGTCACATGATTCCCTATCGGAATGTGCTGGGTTCCCAGAATCAACTAGGCGGTCACATGATTCCCTATCAGAATGTGCTGGGTTCTCAGAATCCACCGGGTGGTCCTATGATTCCCTATCGGAATGTGCTGGGTTCTCAGAATCAACCGGGTGGTCCCATGATTCCCTATCGGAATGTGCTGGGTTCTCCGAATAAACTAGGCGGTCACATGATTCTCTATCAGAATGTGCTGGGTTCTCAGAATCCACCGGGTGGTCCCATGATTCCCTATCGGAATGTGCTGGGTTCTCAGAATCAACCGGGTGGTCCCATGATTCCCTATCGGAATGTGCTGGGTTCTCAGAATCAACGGGGTGGTCACATGATTCCCTATCCACATGTGCTGGGTTCTCAGAATCAACCGGGTGGTCACATGATTCCCTATCGAAATGTGCTGGGTTCTCCGAATCGACGGGGTGGTCCCATGATTCCCTATCGGAATGTGCTGGGTTCTCAGAATCAACAGGGTGGTCACATGATTCCCTATCGGAATGTGCTGGGTTCTCAGCATCAATGGGGTGGTCCCATGATTCCCTGTCGGAATGTGCTAGGTTCTCAGAATCAACCGGGTGGTCACATGATTCCCTATCCGAATGTGCTGGGTTCTCAGAATCAACCGGGTGGTCACATGATTCCCTATCGGAATGTGCTGGGTTCTCAGAATCAACTAGGCGGTCACATGATTCCCTATCAGAATGTGCTGGGTTCTCAGAATCCACCGGGTGGTCCTATGATTCCCTATCGGAATGTGCTGGGTTCTCAGAATCAACCGGGTGGTCCCATGATTCCCTATCGGAATGTGCTGGATTCTCAGAATCAACGGGGTGGTCACATGATTCCCTATCCACATGTGCTGGGTTCTCAGAATCAACCGGTTAACAGCTAACGGACTTGCTAACAGACAGCTAACGGACTTGCTAACAGACAGCTAACGGACTTGCTAACAGACAGCTAACGGACTTGCTAACAGACAGCTAACGGACTTGCTAACAGACAGCTAACGGACTTGCTAACAGACAGTAGATCAAGTTTCTTTGGAACAGAGTGATCCGTATCTAGGAAGAGGCTCTAAACATGGTCAAACACTCCAGCCACCCCAAGTCATAGACTGTTCTCTATGCTCCCGCACGGCAAGTGGTACCGGAGCGCCAAGTCTAGGTCCAAGAGGCTTCTAAACAGCTTCTACTCCCCCAAGCCATAAGATGGAATGGAAGGGGGGGGCAAACTAATGTTAAGGAGCTGGGAGGGGGGGGCAAACTAACGCTAAGGAGCTGGGAGGGGGGGGGCAAACTAACGTTAAGGAGCTGGGGGGGACAAACTAACGTTAAGGAGCTGGGGGGGGCAAACTAACGTTAAGGAGCTGGGAGGGGTGGGGCAAACTAACGATAAGGAGCTGGGAGGAGGGTCTAACTAACGCTAAGGAGCTGGGAGGGGGGGACAAACTAACACTAAGGAGCTGGGGGGGGGCAAACTAACGCTAAGGAGCTGGGAGGGGGGAAAACTAACGATAAGGAGCTGGGAGGGGGGGGCAAACTAACGCTAAGGAGCTGGGGGGGGGCAAACTAACGTTAAGGAGCTGGGAGGGGGGACAAACTAACGATAAGGAGCTGGGAGGGGGGGCAAACTAACGTTAAGGAGCTGGGGGGCGGGGCAAACTAACGTTAAGGAGCTGGGGGGGACAAACTAACGTTAAGGAGCTGGGAGGGGGGGCAAACTAACGTTAAGGAGCTGGGGGGGGGGACAAACTAACGTTAAGGAGCTGGGAGGGGGGGCAAACTAACGTTAAGGAGCTGGGAGGGGGGGCAAACTAACGTTAAGGAGCTGGGAGGGGGGGCAAACTAACGATAAGGAGGTGGGAGGGGGGGGCAAACTAACATTAAGGAGCTGGGAGGGGGGGCAAACTAACGATAAGGAGCTGGGAGGGGGGGGCAAACTAACATTAAGGAGCTGGGAGGGGGGGCAAACTAACGTTAAGGAGGTGGGAGGGGAACTAACGTTAAGGAGGTGGGAGGGGGGGCAAACTAACGTTAAGGAGCTGGGGGGGGGCAATATTTCAGATGTGTACTTTTTTTAGTGTGAGATATAGGATCCATAATGTCCCAGTGTGAGATATAGGATCCATAATGTCCCAGTGTGAGATATAGGATCCATAATGTCCCAGTGTGAGATATAGGATCCATAATGTCCCAGTGTGAGATATAGGATCCATAATGTCCCAGTGTGAGATATAGGATCCATAATGTCCCAGTGTGAGATATAGGATCCATAATGTCCCAGTGTGAGATATAGGATCCATAATGTCCCTGTGTGAGATATAGGATCCATAATGTCCCAGTGTGAGATATAGGATGGAGTGCTGTGACTCCCCTGTCATCCATAATGTCCCAGTGTGAGATATAGGATCCATAATGTCCCAGTGTGAGATATAGGATCCATAATGTCCCAGTGTGAGATATAGGATGGAGTGCTGTGACCCCCCTGTCATCCATAATGTCCCAGTGTGAGATATAGGATCCATAATGTCCCAGTGTGAGATATAGGATCCATAATGTCCCAGTGTGAGATATAGGATGGAGTGCTGTGACTCCCCTGTCATCCATAATGTCCCTGTGTGAGATATAGGATACATAATGTCCCAGTGTGAGATATAGGATCCATAATGTCCCAGTGTGAGATTTAGGATCCATAATGTCCCAGTGTGAGATATAGGATCCATAATGTCCCAGTGTGAGATATAGGATCCATAATGTCCCAGTGTGAGATATAGGATCCATAATGTCCCAGTGTGAGATATAGGATCCATAATGTCCCAGTGTGAGATATAGGATGGAGTGCTGTGACTCCCCTGTCATCCATAATGTCCCAGTGTGAGATATAGGATCCATAATGTCCCAGTGTGAGATATAGGATCCATAATGTCCCAGTGTGAGATATAGGATGGAGTGCTGTGACCCCCCTGTCATCCATAATGTCCCAGTGTGAGATATAGGATCCATAATGTCCCAGTGTGAGATATAGGATCCATAATGTCCCAGTGTGAGATATAGGATGGAGTGCTGTGACTCCCCTGTCATCCATAATGTCCCAGTGTGAGATATAGGATCCATAATGTCCCAGTGTGAGATATAGGATGGAGTGCTGTGACTCCCCTGTCATCCATAATGTCCCAGTGTGAGATATAGGATGGAGTGCTGTGACTCCCCTGTCATCCATAATATCCCAGTGTGAGATATAGGATGGAGTGCTGTGACCCCCCCTGTCATCCATAATGTCCCAGTGTGAGATATAGAATGGAGTGCTGTGACTCCCCTGTCATCCATAACATCCCAGTGTGAGATATAGGATCCATAATGTCCCAGTGTGAGATATAGATTGGAGTGCTGTGACTCCCCTGTCATCCATAATGTCCCAGTGTGAGATATAGGATGGAGTGCTGTGACCCCCCCTGTCATCCATAATGTCCCAGAGTGAGATATAGGATGGAGTGCTGTGACTCCCCTGTCATCCATAATGTCCCAGTGTGAGATATAGGATGGAGTGCTGTGACCCCCCCTGTCATCCATAATGTCCCAGTGTGAGATATAGGATGGAGTGCTGTGACCCCCCCTGTCATCCATAACGTCCCAGTGTGAGATATAGGATGGAGTGCTGTGACCCCCCCTGTCATCCATAACGTCCCAGTGTGAGATATAGGATGGAGTGCTGTGACCCCCCCTGTCATCCATAACGTCCCAGTGTGAGATATAGGATGGAGTGCTGTGACCCCCCCTGTCATCCATAATGTCCCAGTGTGAGATATAGGATGGAGTGCTGTGACCCCCCCTGTCATCCATAATGTCCCAGTGTGAGATATAGGATGGAGTGCTGTGACCCCCCCTGTCATCCATAACGTCCCAGTGTGAGATATAGGATGGAGTGCTGTGACCCCCCCTGTCATCCATAACGTCCCAGTGTGAGATATAGGATGGAGTGCTGTGACCCCCCCTGTCATCCATAACGTCCCAGTGTGAGATATAGAATGGAGTGCTGTGACCCCCCCTGTCATCCATAACGTCCCAGTGTGAGATATAGGATGGAGTGCTGTGACCCCCAATGTCATCCATAACGTCCCAGTGTGAGATATAGGATGGAGTGCTGTGACTCCCCTGTCATCCATAATGTCCCAGTGTGAGATATAGGATCCATAATGTCCCAGTGTGAGATATAGGATGGAGTGCTGTGACTCCCCTGTCATCCATAATGTCCCAGTGTGAGATATAGGATGGAGTGCTGTGACCCCCCCTGTCATCCATAATGTCCCACTGTGAGATATAGGATGGAGTGCTGTGACTCCCCTGTCATCCATAATGTCCCAGTGTGAGATATGGGATCCATAATGTCCCAGTGTGAGATATAGGATGGATTGCTGTGACCCCCCCTGTCATCCATAATGTCCCAGTGTGAGATATAGGATCCATAACGTCCCAGTGTGAGATATAGGATGGAGTGCTGTGACCCCCCCTGTCATCCATAATGTCCCAGTGTGAGATATAGGATCCATAACGTCCCAGTGTGAGATATAGGATGGAGTGCTGTGACCCCCCCCCTGTCATCCATAATGTCCCACGGTGAGATATAGGATGGAGTGCTGTGACCCCCCCTGTCATCCATAATGTCCCAGTGTGAGATATAGGATGGAGTGCTGTGACCCCCCCCTGTCATCCATAATGTCCCAGTGTGAGATATAGGATGGAGTGCTGTGACCCCCCCTGTCATCCATAATGTCCCAGTGTGAGATATAGGATGGAGTGCTGTGACCCCCCCTGTCATCCATAATGTCCCAGTGTGAGATATAGGATGGAGTGCTGTGACCCCCCCTGTCATCCATAATGTCCAAGTGTGAGATATAGGATGGAGTGCTGTGACCCCCCCTGTCATCCATAACGTCCCAGTGTGAGATATAGGATGGAGTGCTGTGACCCCCCCTGTCATCCATAACGTCCCAGTGTGAGATATAGGATGGAGTGCTGTGACCCCCCCTGTCATCCATAACGTCCCAGTGTGAGATATAGGATCCATAATGTCCCAGTGTGAGATATAGAATGGAGTGCTGTGACTCCCCCTGTCATCCATAATGTCCCAGTGTGAGATATAGGATGGAGTGCTGTGACCCCCCCTGTCATCCATAACGTCCCAGTGTGAGATATAGGATGGAGTGCTGTGACTCCCCTGTCATCCATAATGTCCCAGTGTGAGATATAGGATGGAGTGCTGTGACCCCCCCTGTCATCCATAATGTCCCAGTGTGAGATATAGGATGGAGTGCTGTGACCCCCCCTGTCATCCATAACTTCCCAGTGTGAGATATAGGATGGAGTGCTGTGACTCCCCTGTCATCCATAATGTCCCAGTGTGAGATATAGGATGGAGTGCTGTGACCCCCCCTGTCATCCATAACGTCCCAGTGTGAGATATAGGATCCATAATGTCCCAGTGTGAGATATAGGATGGAGTGCTGTGACCCCCCCTGTCATCCATAATGTCCCAGTGTGAGATATAGGATGGAGTGCTGTGATCCCCCCTGTCATCCATAATGTCCCAGTGTGAGATATAGGATCCATAACGTCCCAGTGTGAGATATAGGATGGAGTGCTGTGACCCCCCCCTGTCATCCATACTGTCCCAGTGTGAGATATAGGATGGAGTGCTGTGACCCCCCTGTCATCCATAATGTCCCAGTGTGAGATATAGGATGGAGTGCTGTGACCCCCCCCTGTCATCCATAATGTCCCAGTGTGAGATATAGGATGGAGTGCTGTGACCCCCCCTGTCATCCATAATGTCCCAGTGTGAGATATAGGATGGAGTGCTGTGACCCCCCCTGTCATCCATAATGTCCCAGTGTGAGATATAGGATGGAGTGCTGTGACCCCCCCTGTCATCCATAATGTCCCAGTGTGAGATATAGGATGGAGTGCTGTGACCCCCCCTGTCATCCATAACGTCCCAGTGTGAGATATAGGATGGAGTGCTGTGACTCCCCTGTCATCCATAATGTCCCAGTGTGAGATATAGGATGGAGTGCTGTGACCCCCCCTGTCATCCATAACGTCCCAGTGTGAGATATAGGATCCATAATGTCCCAGTGTGAGATATAGAATGGAGTGCTGTGACTCCCCCTGTCATCCATAATGTCCCAGTGTGAGATATAGGATGGAGTGCTGTGACCCCCCCTGTCATCCATAACGTCCCAGTGTGAGATATAGGATGGAGTGCTGTGACTCCCCTGTCATCCATAATGTCCCAGTGTGAGATATAGGATGGAGTGCTGTGACCCCCCCTGTCATCCATAATGTCCCAGTGTGAGATATAGGATGGAGTGCTGTGACCCCCCCTGTCATCCATAACGTCCCAGTGTGAGATATAGGATGGAGTGCTGTGACTCCCCTGTCATCCATAATGTCCCAGTGTGAGATATAGGATGGAGTGCTGTGACCCCCCCTGTCATCCATAATGTCCCAGTGTGAGATATAGGATGGAGTGCTGTGACCCCCCCTGTCATCCATAACGTCCCAGTGTGAGATATAGGATGGAGTGCTGTGACTCCCCTGTCATCCATAATGTCCCAGTGTGAGATATAGGATCCATAATGTCCCAGTGTGAGATATAGGATGGAGTGCTGTGACTCCCCTGTCATCCATAATGTCCCAGTGTGAGATATAGGATGGAGTGCTGTGACCCCCCCTGTCATCCATAATGTCCCAGTGTGAGATATAGGATGGAGTGCTGTGACTCCCCTGTCATCCATAATGTCCCAGTGTGAGATATAGGATCCATAATGTCCCAGTGTGAGATATAGGATGGATTGCTGTGACCCCCCCTGTCATCCATAATGTCCCAGTGTGAGATATAGGATCCATAACGTCCCAGTGTGAGATATAGGATGGAGTGCTGTGACCCCCCCTGTCATCCATAATGTCCCAGTGTGAGATATAGGATGGAGTGCTGTGACCCCCCTGTCATCCATAACGTCCCAGTGTGAGATATAGGATGGAGTGCTGTGACCCCCCCTGTCATCCATAACGTCCCAGTGTGAGATATAGGATGGAGTGCTGTGACCCCCCTGTCATCCATAACGTCCCAGTGTGAGATATAGGATCCATAATGTCCCAGTGTGAGATATAGAATGGAGTGCTGTGACTCCCCCTGTCATCCATAATGTCCCAGTGTGAGATATAGGATGGAGTGCTGTGACCCCCCCTGTCATCCATAACGTCCCAGTGTGAGATATAGGATGGAGTGCTGTGACCCCCCCTGTCATCCATAACGTCCCAGTGTGAGATATAGGATGGAGTGCTGTGACTCCCCTGTCATCCATAATGTCCCAGTGTGAGATATAGGATGGAGTGCTGTGACCCCCCCTGTCATCCATAACGTCCCAGTGTGATATATAGGATGGAGTGCTGTGACCCCCCCTGTCATCCATAATGTCCCAGTGTGAGATATAGGATGGAGTGCTGTGACCCCCCCTGTCATCCATAATGTCCCAGTGTGAGATATAGGATCCATAACGTCCCAGTGTGAGATATAGGATGGAGTGCTGTGACCCCCCCCCTGTCATCCATAATGTCCCAGTGTGAGATATAGGATGGAGTGCTGTGACCCCCCCTGTCATCCATAATGTCCCAGTGTGAGATATAGGATGGAGTGCTGTGACCCCCCCCCCTGTCATCCATAATGTCCCAGTGTGAGATAGAGGATGGAGTGCTGTGACCCCCCCTGTCATCCATAATGTCCCAGTGTGAGATATAGGATGGAGTGCTGTGACCCCCCCTGTCATCCATAATGTCCCAGTGTGAGATATAGGATGGAGTGCTGTGACCCCCCCCTGTCATCCATAATGTCCCAGTGTGAGATATAGGATGGAGTGCTGTGACCCCCCCTGTCATCCATAACGTCCCAGTGTGAGATATAGGATGGAGTGCTGTGACTCCCCTGTCATCCATAATGTCCCAGTGTGAGATATAGGATGGAGTGCTGTGACCCCCCCTGTCATCCATAACGTCCCAGTGTGAGATATAGGATCCATAATGTCCCAGTGTGAGATATAGAATGGAGTGCTGTGACTCCCCCTGTCATCCATAATGTCCCAGTGTGAGATATAGGATGGAGTGCTGTGACCCCCCCTGTCATCCATAACGTCCCAGTGTGAGATATAGGATGGAGTGCTGTGACTCCCCTGTCATCCATAATGTCCCAGTGTGAGATATAGGATGGAGTGCTGTGACCCCCCCTGTCATCCATAATGTCCCAGTGTGAGATATAGGATGGAGTGCTGTGACCCCCCCTGTCATCCATAACGTCCCAGTGTGAGATATAGGATGGAGTGCTGTGACTCCCCTGTCATCCATAATGTCCCAGTGTGAGATATAGGATGGAGTGCTGTGACCCCCCCTGTCATCCATAACGTCCCAGTGTGAGATATAGGATCCATAATGTCCCAGTGTGAGATATAAGATGGAGTGCTGTGACCCCCCCTGTCATCCATAACGTCCCAGTGTGAGATATAGGATGGAGTGCTGTGACCCCCCCTGTCATCCATAATGTCCCAGTGTGAGATATAGGATGGAGTGCTGTGACTCCCCCTGTCATCCATAATGTCCCAGTGTGAGATATAGGATGGAGTGCTGTGACCCCCCCTGTCATCCATAATGTCCCAGTGTGAGATATAGGATGGAGTGCTGTGACCCCCCCTGTCATCCATAATGTCCCAGTGTGAGATATAGGATGGAGTGCTGTGACCCCCCCTGTCATCCATAATGTCCCAGTGTGAGATATAGGATGGAGTGCTGTGACCCCCCCTGTCATCCATAATGTCCCAGTGTGAGATATAGGATGGAGTGCTGTGACCCCCCCTGTCATCCATAATGTCCCAGTGTGAGATATAGGATGGAGTGCTGTGACCCCCCCTGTCATCCATAACGTCCCAGTGTGAGATATAGGATGGAGTGCTGTGACTCCCCCTGTCATCCATAATGTCCCAGTGTGAGATATAGGATCCATAATGTCCCAGTGTGTTATATAGGATCCATAATGTCCCAGTGTGAGATATAGGATGGAGTGCTGTGACCCCCCCTGTCATCCATAACGTCCCAGTGTGAGATATAGGATTGAGTGCTGTGACCCCCCTGTCATCCATAATGTCCCAGTGTGAGATATAGGATCCATACTGTCCCAGTGTGAGATATAGGATGGAGTGCTGTGACTCCCCTGTCATCCATAATGTCCCAGTGTGAGATATAGGATCCACAATGTCCCCGTGTGAGATATAGGATGGAGTGCTGTGACCCCCCCTGTCATCCATAATGTCCCAGTGTGAGATATAGGATGGAGTGCTGTGACCCCCCCTGTCATCCATAATGTCCCAGTGTGAGATATAGGATGGAGTGCTGTGACCCCCCCTGTCATCCATAATGTCCCAGTGTGAGATATAGGATGGAGTGCTGTGACCCCCCCTGTCATCCATAATGTCCCAGTGTGAGATATAGGATGGAGTGCTGTGACCCCCCCCTGTCATCCATAATGTCCCAGTGTGAGATATAGGATGGAGTGCTGTGACCCCCCCCCCTGTCATCCATAATGTCCCAGTGTGAGATATAGGATGGAGTGCTGTGACTCCCCTGTCATCCATAATGTCCCAGTGTGAGATATAGGATGGAGTGCTGTGACCCCCCCTGTCATCCATAATGTCCCAGTGTGAGATATAGGATGGAGTGCTGTGACGCCCCCTGTCATCCATAATGTCCCAGTGTGAGATATAGGATGGAGTGCTGTGACTCCCCTGTCATCCATAATGTCCCAGTGTGAGATATAGGATGGAGTGCTGTGACTCCCCCTGTCATCCATAATGTCCCAGTGTGAGATATAGGATGGAGTGCTGTGACCCCCCCTGTCATCCATAATGTCCCAGTGTGAGATATAGGATGGAGTGCTGTGACCCCCCCTGTCATCCATAATGTCCCAGTGTGAGATATAGGATGGAGTGCTGTGACCCCCCCCCTGTCATCCATAACGTCCCAGTGTGAGATATAGGATGGAGTGCTGTGACCCCCCCTGTCATCCATAATGTCCCAGTGTGAGATATAGGATGGAGTGCTGTGACCCCCCCTGTCATCCATAATGTCCCAGTGTGAGATATAGGATGGAGTGCTGTGACCCCCCCTGTCATCCATAATGTCCCAGTGTGAGATATAGGATGGAGTGCTGTGACCCCCCCTGTCATCCATAATGTCCCAGTGTGAGATATAGGATGGAGTGCTGTGACCCCCACTGTCATCCATAATGTCCCAGTGTGAGATATAGGATGGAGTGCTGTGACCCCCCCCTGTCATCCATAACGTCCCAGTGTGAGATATAGGATACATAATGTCCCAGTGTGAGATATAGGATGGAGTGCTGTGACCCCCCCTGTCATCCATAACGTCCCAGTGTGAGATATAGGATGGAGTGCTGTGACCCCCCCTGTCATCCATAATGTCCCAGTGTGAGATATAGGATGGAGTGCTGTGACTCCCCCTGTCATCCATAATGTCCCAGTGTGAGATATAGGATGGAGTGCTGTGACCCCCCCTGTCATCCATAATGTCCCAGTGTGAGATATAGGATGGAGTGCTGTGACCCCCCCTGTCATCCATAATGTCCCAGTGTGAGATATAGGATGGAGTGCTATGACCCCCCCTGTCATCCATAATGTCCCAGTGTGAGATATAGGATGGAGTGCTGTGACCCCCCCTGTCATCCATAATGTCCCAGTGTGAGATATAGGATGGAGTGCTGTGACCCCCCCTGTCATCCATAATGTCCCAGTGTGAGATATAGGATGGAGTGCTGTGACCCCCCACTGTCATCCATAATGTCCCAGTGTGAGATATAGGATGGAGTGCTGTGACTCCCCTGTCATCCATAACGTCCCAGTGTGAGATATAGGATGGAGTGCTGTGACCCCCCCTGTCATCCATAATGTCCCAGTGTGAGATATAGGATCCATAATGTCCCAGTGTGAGATATAGGATGGAGTGCTGTGACCCCCCCTGTCATCCATAACGTCCCAGTGTGAGATATAGGATGGAGTGCTGTGACCCCCCCTGTCATCCATAACGTCCCAGTGTGAGATATAGGATGGAGTGCTGTGACCCCCCCTGTCATCCATAACGTCCCAGTGTGAGATATAGGATGGAGTGCTGTGACCCCCCCTGTCATCCATAATGTCCCAGTGTGAGATATAGGATCCATAATGTCCCAGTGTGAGATATAGGATGGAGTGCTGTGACCCCCCCTGTCATCCATAACGTCCCAGTGTGAGATATAGGATGGAGTGCTGTGACCCCCCCTGTCATCCATAACGTCCCAGTGTGAGATATAGGATGGAGTGCTGTGACCCCCCCTGTCATCCATAATGTCCCAGTGTGAGATATAGGATGGAGTGCTGTGACCCCCCCTGTCATCCATAATGTCCCAGTGTGAGATATAGGATGGAGTGCTGTGACCCCCCCCTGTCATCCATAATGTCCCAGTGTGAGATATAGGATGGAGTGCTGTGACCCCCCCCCCTGTCATCCATAATGTCCCAGTGTGAGATATAGGATGGAGTGCTGTGACTCCCCTGTCATCCATAATGTCCCAGTGTGAGATATAGGATGGAGTGCTGTGACCCCCCCTGTCATCCATAATGTCCCAGTGTGAGATATAGGATGGAGTGCTGTGACGCCCCCTGTCATCCATAATGTCCCAGTGTGAGATATAGGATGGAGTGCTGTGACTCCCCTGTCATCCATAATGTCCCAGTGTGAGATATAGGATGGAGTGCTGTGACCCCCCCTGTCATCCATAACGTCCCAGTGTGAGATATAGGATGGAGTGCTGTGACCCCCCCTGTCATCCATAACGTCCCAGTGTGAGATATAGGATGGAGTGCTGTGACCCCCCCTGTCATCCATAACGTCCCAGTGTGAGATATAGGATGGAGTGCTGTGACCCCCCCCTGTCATCCATAACGTCCCAGTGTGAGATATAGGATGGAGTGCTGTGACTCCCCTGTCATCCATAACGTCCCAGTGTGAGATATAGGATCCATAATGTCCCCGTGTGAGATATAGGATGGAGTGCTATGACCCCCCCCTGTCATCCATAATGTCCCAGTGTGAGATATAGGATGGAGTGCTGTGACTCCCCTGTCATCCATAACGTCCCAGTGTGAGATATAGGATGGAGTGCTGTGACTCCCCTGTCATCCATAATGTCCCAGTGTGAGATATAGGATGGAGTGCTGTGACTCCCCTGTCATCCATAACTTCCCAGTGTGAGATATAGGATGGAGTGCTGTGACCCCCCCCTGTCATCCATAATGTCCCAGTGTGAGATATAGGATGGAGTGCTGTGACCCCCCCCTGTCATCCATAATGTCCCAGTGTGAGATATAGGATGGAGTGCTGTGACTCCCCCCTGTCATCCATAACGTCCCAGTGTGAGATATAGGATGGAGTGCTGTGACTCCCCCCTGTCATCCATAACGTCCCAGTGTGAGATATAGGATGGAGTGCTGTGACCCCCCCCTGTCATCCATAATGTCCCAGTGTGAGATATAGGATGGAGTGCTGTGACCCCCCCCTGTCATCCATAATGTCCCAGTGTGAGATATAGGATGGAGTGCTGTGACCCCCCCCTGTCATCCATAACGTCCCAGTTTTAGAACAGTGTGGAACACTTTATTTTTGTACTTATCGGTGCCTTTATCAGACAGTCTGCCTGCAGTGATTCATTGAAGGGATTGCCAGGACTCTGTAACAGTGTAAGGCAGTCTAGGTGTCCGTGGCAGCTTGATGAAGGTCAATGTCATCAGTCCTCAACTCAGAGGCAGATCCAGGCTTTCCACTGCAGGGTTCCTTTACACTCAGTGGCAGGTCCAGGAAGCAGTCTGTTCAGACAGCAGATGCCCTCTCCGACAGCCAATAGGAAGTCCCTAGCTGTCAGGACGTGTTTCACCTAAGTTTATTAGTCCCAAAACAAAATAATAAAATCCCAACTCCCTTCTCCATTTTCACATGCCGCCAAAGTCTGTGGTAACCGTTAGATACGGGTTATTCAAAGATCCAGGGTTGATGACATAGTTTCATTTGCTGTCCAAGGTCATTCCAAGGACTAGCTGGTCACACCTCAGTGGGTTGCCATCTCCTACCCAGAGGCCCATCTGTTGTGCTGACGGTTCCAGCTTTGTATCATAACATCCTTTAAAGTATTCTATGTTTTCTGAATAATGAAGGTTCCTGAGATCAGGTAGCAGACCCCAGAGGCAGGATCCAGAAGACTATTTTCCAAGGCTCTGGACAAAAGTAGGGTGCTATAGTGGGAGTTGGGGCCATTTTGGACCCTATATAGGGAGCAGGGGGCCATTTTGCACCCTATATAGGGAGCAGGTGGCCATTTTGGACCCTATATAGGGATCAGGGGGCCATTTTAGTCCCTATATAGGGAGCAGGGGGCCATTTTGGACCCTGTATAGGGAATAGGGGGCATTTTGGACCCTATCTAGGGAGTAGGGGGCTATTTTGGACCCTATCTAGGGAGTAGGGGGCTATTTTGGACCCTATCTAGGGAGTAGGGGGCCATTTTGGACACATCCCAGGAGAAGAGGAAGTCCTCATGGGGTAGACAATGCCAAGAGTCATGCCAGGGGAGGAGTGGATGGACAACGGACATCCCTCTCCAGTCTGTGGAGAGGGGGAGGCAGAGGGAGGGAGTGATCGCTGGCTAGTCTGGAGGGAGAGAAGGCAGAGGGGAGGCAGAGGGAGGGATCTCTGGCTAGTCTGGATGGGGAGAAGGGAGAGGGGGAGGCAGAGGGAGGGAGGGATGGCTGGCTAGTCTGGAGGGAGAGAAGGCAGAGGGGAGGCAGAGGGAGGGAGGGATGGCTGGCTAGTATAGCTAGTCTGGAGGTGGAGAGGGGGAGGAGTGGATGGACAACGGACATCCCTCTCTAGTCTGTGGAGAGGAGGAGAAGGGGGAGGCAGAGGGAGGGAGGGATCGCTGACTAGTCTGGAGGGAGAGAAGAAGGGAAAGGGGAGGCAGAGAGAGGGAGGGATCTCTGGCTAGTCTGGAGGGGGAGAAGAAGGGAGAGGGGAGGCAGAGGGAGGGGGGATCTCTGGCTAGTCTGGAGGGGGAGAAGAAGGGAGAGGGGAGGCAGAGGGAGGGGGGATCTCTGGCTAGTCTAGAGGGGGAGAAGGCAGAGGGGAGGCAGAGGGAGGGAGGGATGGCTGGCTAGTCTGGAGGGAGAGAAGGCAGAGGGGAGGCAGAGGGAGGGAGGGATCGCTGGCTAGTCTGGAGGGAGAGAAGGGAGAGGGGGAGGCAGAGGGAGGGAGGGATCGCTGGCTAGTCTGGAGGGAGAAAAGGGAGAGGGGAGGCAGAGGGAGGGAGGGATGGCTGGCTAGTCTGGAGGGGGAGAAGGCAGAGGGGAGGCAGAGGGAGGGAGGGATCGCTGGCTAGTCTGGAGGGGGAGAAGGCAGAGGGGAGGCAGAGGGAGGGAGGGATGGCTGGCTAGTCTGGAGGAGGAGAGGGGAGGCGGAGGGAGGGATCTCTAGCTAGCCTGGCATCCCATTTTCTTCTGGATCACACTAAGGTCAGGAAATATTCCCATAGGAATTTGGCCATCTGGCTAACTCCATCCCACTGAAGACAGTGAATTACAATGGAAAGGAGCCAGCATCATTAAAACCTGATTAGAAAATGTATTGGTGATGACTGGGTCACTCAAGGACAGTCAGAGATTTGTCCTGAAGCCACTCCTGTGTTGTCTTGGCTGTGTGCTTAGGGTCATTTTCCTGTTGGAAGGTAAACCTTCGCCCCAGTCTGAGGTTCTGACCGCTCTGGAGCAGGTTTTCATCAAGGATCTCTCCGTACTTTGCTCCGTTCATCTTTCCCTCGATCCTGACTAGTCTCCCTGCCTCTGAAAAACATCCCCACAGCATGATGCTGCCACCACCATGCTTCACTGTAGGGATGGTGCCAGGTTTCCTCCAGACGTGACGCTTGGCTTTCAGACCAAAGAATTCAATCTTGGTTTCAACAGACCAGAAAATCTTGTTTCTTATGGTCTGAGAGTCCTTTAGGCGAGTTTTGGCAAACTCAAAACGCGCTGTCATGTGCCTTTTTACTGAGAAGTGGCTTTGGCTTGACAACTCTACCATAAAGGCCTGATTGGTGGAGTGCTGAAGAGATGGTTGTCCTTCTGGAAGTTTCTCCCATCTCCTCAGAGTGTCAGCGTGGCCATCGGGTTCTTGGTCACCTCCCTGACTGGGCAGTCAGCTCTAGGAAGAGTCTTGGTGGTTCTAAACTTCTTCCATTTAAGAATGATGGAGGCCGATGTGTTCCTGGGGACCTTCAATGCTGCAGAAATGTTTTGGTACCCTTCTCCAGATCTGTGCCTCGACACAATCCTGTCTTGGAGCTCTACGGACAATTCCTTCGACCTCATGGCTTGGTTTTTGCTCTGACATGCACTGTCAACTGTGGGACCTCATATAGACAGGTGTGTGCCTTTCCAAATCATGTCCAATCAATTGAATTTACCACAGGTGGACTCCAATCAAGTTGTAGAAACGTCTGAAGGATGATCAATGGAAACAGGAAGCACCTGATCTTAATTTCGAGTCTCAGAGGTTCTGAATACGTAAATAAGGAGAGAACACAGAGCGAGACAGGGTGAGGAGTCTCAGAGGTTCTGAAGATGTAAATAAGGAGAGAACACAGAGAGAGACAGGGTGAGGAGTCTCAGAGGTTCTGAATACGTAAATAAGGAGAGAACACAGAGAGAGACAGGGTGAGGAGTCTCAGAGGTTCTGAAGACGTAAATAAGGAGAGAACACAGAGAGAAACAGGGTGAGGAGTCTCAGAGGTTCTGAATACGTAAATAAGGACAGAACACAGAGAGAGACAGGGTGAGGAGTCTCAGAGGTTCTGAAGACGTAAATAAGGAGAGAACACAGAGAGAGACAGGGTGAGGAGTCTCAGAGGTTCTGAATACGTAAATAAGGAGAGAACACAGAGAGAGACAGGGTGAGGAGTCTCAGAGGTTCTGAAGACGTAAATAAGGAGAGAACACAGAGAGAGACAGGGTGAGGAGTCTCAGAGGTTCTGAATATGTAAATAAGGAGAGAAAACAGAGAGAGACAGGGTGAGGAGTCTCAGAGGTTCTGAATACGTAAATAAGGAGAGAACACAGAGAGAGACAGGGTGAGGAGTCTCAGAGGTTCTGAAGATGTAAATAAGGAGAGAACACAGAGAGAGACAGGGTGAGGAGTCTCAGAGGTTCTGAATACGTAAATAAGGAGAGAACACAGAGAGAGACAGGGTGAGGAGTCTCAGAGGTTCTGAAGACGTAAATAAGGAGAGAACACAGAGAGAAACAGGGTGAGGAGTCTCAGAGGTTCTGAATACGTAAATAAGGACAGAACACAGAGAGAGACAGGGTGAGGAGTCTCAGAGGTTCTGAAGACGTAAATAAGGAGAGAACACAGAGAGAGACAGGGTGAGGAGTCTCAGAGGTTCTGAATACGTAAATAAGGAGAGAACACAGAGAGAGACAGGGTGAGGAGTCTCAGAGGTTCTGAAGACGTAAATAAGGAGAGAACACAGAGAGAGACAGGGTGAGGAGTCTCAGAGGTTCTGAAGACGTAAATAAGGAGAGAACACAGAGAGAGACAGGGTGAGGAGTCTCAGAGGTTCTGAATACGTAAATAAGGAGAGAACACAGAGAGAGACAGGGTGAGGAGTCTCAGAGGTTCTGAATACGTAAATAAGGAGAGAAAACAGAGAGAGACAGGGTGAGGAGTCTCAGAGGTTCTGAATACGTAAATAAGGAGAGAACACAGAGAGAGACAGGGTGAGGAGTCTCAGAGGTTCTGAAGATGTAAATAAGGAGAGAACACAGAGAGAGACAGGGTGAGGAGTCTCAGAGGTTCTGAAGACGTAAATAAGGAGAGAACACAGAGAGAGACAGGGTGAGGAGTCTCAGAGGTTCTGAATACGTAAATAAGGAGAGAACACAGAGAGAGACAGGGTGAGGAGTCTCAGAGGTTCTGAAGACGTAAATAAGGAGAGAACACAGAGAGAGACAGGGTGAGGAGTCTCAGAGGTTCTGAATACGTAAATAAGGAGAGAACACAGAGAGAGACAGGGTGAGGAGTCTCAGAGGTTCTGAATACGTAAATAAGGAGAGAACACAGAGAGAGACAGGATGAGGAGTCTCAGAGGTTCTGAATACGTAAATAAGGAGAGAACACAGAGAGAGACAGGGTGAGGAGTCTCAGAGGTTCTGAATACGTAAATAAGGAGAGAACACAGAGAGAGACAGGGTGAGGAGTCTCAGAGGTTCTGAAGACGTAAATAAGGAGAGAACACAGAGAGAGACAGGGTGAGGAATCTCAGAGGTTCTGAATACGTAAATAAGGAGAGAACACAGAGAGAGACAGGGTGAGGAGTCTCAGAGGTTCTGAAGACGTAAATAAGGTATTTATTTTTTATTATACATTTGTAAAAAAAAAAGTCTAAAAACCTGTTTTGCTTTGTCATTATGTGGTATTGTGTGTAGATTGAAGGATTAAAAATAAAACATTTTGAACAAGGGTAACGTAACAAAATGTGTTAAAAGGGAAGGGGTCTGAATACTTTCAGAAAGTGAAAACTAAGATCCGTACTTTCAGTTGTTCTGAACTCACTTCAGTGGAGCGTAACAGGTACTGTATGTGAAAACTCTATCTAAGATCCGTACTGTCAGTTGATCTGAACTCACTTCAGTGGAGCGTAACAGGGAGGTCTGTGAAAACTCTATCTAAGATCCGTACTGTCAGTTGTTCTGAACTCACTTCAGTGGAGCGTAACAGGGAGGTCTGTGAAAACTCTATCTAAGATCCGTACTGTCAGTTGTTCTGAACTCACTTCAGTGGAGCGTAACAGGGAGGTCTGTGAAAACTCTATCTAAGATCCGTACTGTCAGTTGATCTGAACTCACTTCAGTGGAGCGTAACAGGGAAGTCTGTGAAAACTCTATCTAAGATCCGTACTGTCAGTTGTTCTGAACTCACTTCAGTGGAGCGTAACAGGGAGGTCTGTGAAAACTCTATCTAAGATCCGTACTGTCAGTTGATCTGAACTCACTTCAGTGGAGCGTAACAGGGAAGTCTGTGAAAACTCTATCTAAGATCCGTACTGTCAGAGGTTCTGAACTCAGTTCAGTGGAGCGTAACAGGGAAGTCTGTGAAAACTCTATCTAAGATCCGTACTGTCAGTTGTTCTGAACTCACTTCAGTGGAGCGTAACAGGTACTGTATGTGAAAACTCTATCTAAGATCCATACTGTCAGTTGTTCTGAACTCACTTCAGTGGAGCGTAACAGGTACTGTATGTGAAAACTCTATCTAAGATCCGTACTGTCAGTTGATCTGAACTCACTTCAGTGGAGCGTAACAGGGAAGTCTGTGAAAACTCTATCTAAGATCCGTACTGTCAGTTGTTCTGAACTCACTTCAGTGGAGCGTAACAGGGAGGTCTGTGAAAACTCTATCTAAGATCCGTACTGTCAGTTGTTCTGAACTCACTTCAGTGGAGCGTAACAGGTACTGTATGTGAAAACTCTATCTAAGATCCGTACTGTCAGTTGTTCTGAACTCAGTTCAGTGGAGCGTAACAGGGAGGTCTGTGCTACTGGTGCTGACACATGCACACATCAAATACACAGCTGGAAGGCTGATTTATTCAAGAGATTGCTCAGAAAACCAGGTGTTTTAATCGGCATAGGCTTACTACAATTTTGACCAATTAAGATAAGCAGAGTCAGGTGTTTACCTGACTATTTCATACTCGGCCAGCCGCCATAATCAGAGTCAGGTGTTTACATGACTATTTCATACTCAGCCAGCTGCCATAATCAGAGTCAGGTGTTTACCTGACTATTTCATACTCATCCAGCTGCCATAATCAGAGTCAGGTGTTTACCTGACTATTTCATACGAGGCGAGCTGCCATAATCAGAGTCAGGTGTTTACCTGACTATTTCATACGAGGCGAGCTGCCATAATCAGAGTCAGGTGTTTACCTGACTATTTCATACTCAGCCAGCTGCCATAATCAGAATCAGGTGTTTACCTGACTATTTCATACTCGGCCAGCTGCCATAATCAGAGTCAGGTGTTTACCTGACTATTTCATACTCAGCCTGCTGCCATAATCAGAGTCAGGTGTTTACCTGACTATTTCATACTCATCCAGCTGCCATAATCAGAGTCAGGTGTTTACTTGACTATTTCATACGAGGCGAGCTGCCATAATCAGAGTCAGGTGTTTACCTGACTATTTCATACTCAGCCAGCTGCCATAATCAGAGTCAGGTGTTTAACATTGAATTATTATTACATTTAAGTTTTGTATTACATTTTTCATATTTAGAAGACACTCTTATCCAGAGCAATTAGGGTTAAGTGCCTTGCTCAAGGGCATATCGCCAGATGTTTTACCTAGTCAGCTGGGGGGGGATTCGAACCAGCGACCTTTCGGTTACCTGTCGAATTCTAAACACACTCACAGTGTGATGATCAGGTTAGTAGAACAGCCTGGAACCCCGGAACCATAGAGCCCCGGAACCAGAGAACCATAGAACCCAAGAACCATAGAATCATAGAACCCCGAAACCATAGAACCCGAGAACCATAGAACCCCAGAACCATAGAACCCCGGAAACCATAGAACCCCGGAACCATAGAACCATATAACCTCATCCTCATACTGATAACATGATCTGACCTAAACTCTCACACACACACACACACACACACACACACACACACACACACACACACACACTGACCTAAACACACACACACACACACACACACGCGTACAGACACAGAGACACTGCATCAGACTACAGACTGCACCTGATACTGGCTGGCGAGGTAGGACTAATGCTAATGGTCCATCAGTCATGTTGGAAGCAGAGCCTTCAGAAAGTCTAATGCTAATGGACCATCAGTCATGTTGGAAGCAGAGCCTTCAGAAAGTCTAATGCTAATGGTCCATCAGTCATGTTGGAAGCAGAGCCTTCAGAAAGTCTAATGCTAATGGTCCATCAGTCATGTTGGAAGCAACATACTGTACTTTACCCCTCAGAGCCTTCAGAAAGTCTAATGCTAATGGTCCATCAGTCATGTTGGAAGCAGAGCCTTCAGAAAGTCTAATGCTAATGGTCCATCAGTCATGTTGGAAGCAACATACTGTACTTTACCCCTCAGAGCCTTCAGAAAGTCTAATGCTAATGGTCTTCAGCCTTCAGAAAGGATTCACACCCTTTGACCTTTCCACGTTTTGTTGTAATACAAAGTGGGATTAAAATTAATGTAATAGTCATTTTTTTTTATAAACGATTTACACAAAAAACTCTGTGATGAGACATTTGTAAAAAAAAATCGCAAAAAAAAAACCATGAATACATCTTGACTAGATAAGTGTCACGCCAGGCTCCCGCTCTTCCTTTCTGGTCCTCGAAGGCGCCAGGCTTCTGCTCTTCCCCTCTGGTACTCGAGAGCGCCAGGCTCCCGCCCTCCTGCCATCATCATTACGTACACCTGCCTTCCCCCCATCACGCGCATCAGTGATTATTGGACTCACTTGGACTCTGTCATTACCTTCCCTATATCTGTCTGGTTCCCTGCTTCCGCATTGATTGTCGTATGTCTTTGTAGGATGAAGTCCTCCACATTCTTCAACTAGTCAACATTACTCAAGGGGGCGTCATCTCCAAACAGTGGAGGATTCTCTACCACAAGTTGACACAGCGAGCCAGTACCCCAGCCCATCTAGCAGTCCATCCTGGTCAGCGATGCAAGATTGTCCCTCACCGGACAAATATGACTGGACTCCATTGAAATGCCGTGGCTTCGTACTCCAGTTATATCTCTGCTGACTGGACAGGAGTTGGAGTGGGCCACAGCCGTCTGGGAGAGAGGAGAGGAAGAGCTGGGTTTCTATGAGGGGTTCATGGCTCTGTTCAAGGGGGGTCTTCGACCATCCAGCAGAGGGCAGAGAAGGGGGGCTACTCCAACTACGGCAACATGGCCAGACCATCCTCATGACCAGACCATCCTCATGGCCAGACCATCCTCATGACCAGACCATCCTCATGACCAGACCATCCTCATGGCCAGACCATCCTCATGGCCAGACCATCCTCATGGCCAGACCATCCTCATGACCAGACCATCCTCATGGCCAGACCATCCTCATGACCAGACCATCCTCATGGCCAGACCATCCTCATGGCCAGACCATCCTCATGACCAGACCATCCTCATGGCCAGACCATCCTCATGGCCAGACCATCATCATGGCCAGACCATCTTCATGGCCAGACCATCCTCATGGCCAGTACGTCCTCACGTTTCGGACAGTGGCAGAATCCATTGGATGGAATGAGCTCTACACCCTATTTAATTTCTCCTCCTCACCGACCATCGGAACCTGGAGTACTTCCGGACTGTGAGGCGACTGAACCCAAGCCAAGCCAGGTGGACCCTTTTCGTGACCAGATTCAATTTCACACTGACACATTGCCCAGGTTAGGTAAAACATCAAAGCCAATGCCCTGTCCTGCCTCTACGATTCGGGAGAGGTTCCTGTCTCGAGTCACTCCCACATAATCACTCCCTCTCAAGTCGTAGCCCCTGTGCTCTGGGACATAGATGTGGACATTCATCGGGCCCCGGAGAGGGAACCCACACCGGCCACCCGTCCTCCTGAGCGCCCCAAAGTTCCCACGGGGATTAGGGATTGACTATTAGGGATCGGCTATTGGGGATCGGCTATTAGGGATCAGCTATTAGGGATCAGCTATTAGGGATCGGCTATTAGGGATCGGCTATTAGGGATCGGCTATTAGGGATCGGGGATTAGAGATCGGATATTAGGTATCGGGATTTGGGATCGACTATTAGGGATCGGCTATTAGGGATCGGCTATTAGGGATCGGCTATTAGGGATCGGCTATTAGGGATCGGCTATTAGGGATCGGCTATTGGGGATCAGCTATTGGGGATCGGGGATTAGGGATCGGCTATTAGGGATCGGGATTAAAAATTGGCTATTAGGGATCAGCTATTAAGGATCGGCTATTAGGGATCGGCTATTAGGGATCGGCTATTAGGGATCGGCTATTGGGGATCGGGGATTAGGGATCGGCTATTAGGGATCGGGGATTAGGGATCGGGATTGGGGATCGGCTATTGGGGATCGGGGATTAGGGATCGGCTATTAGGGATCGGGATTAAAAATTGGCTATTAGGGATCAGCTATTAGGGATCGGCTATTAGGGATCGGCTATTAGGGATCGGCTATTAGGGATCGGCTATTGGGGATCGGGGATTAGGGATCGGCTATTAGGGATCGGGGATTAGGGATAGAGGATTAGGGATCGGCTATTAGGGATCGGCTATTAGGGATCGGCTATTAGGGATCGGGTATTAGGGACCGGCTATTAGGGATCGGCTATTGGGGATCAGCTATTAGGGATCGGGGATTAGGGATCGGCTATTAGGGATCAGCTATTGGGGACCGGCTATTGGGGATCGGCTATTAGGGATCGGGGATTAGGTATCGGCTATTAGGGATCAGCTATTGGGGAACGGCTATTGACCTAGCACAATTCGGCTGTCGTAGCTGGACATCCTGGTATCACCCAAACCATTCAGTCCATCTCTGGGAAGTACTGGTGGCCCACCTTGGCTCAGGATGTCACCTGAACCATTCAGTCCACCTCTGGAAAGTACTGGTGGCCCACCTTGGCTCAGGATGTCACCTGAACCATTCAGTCCATCTCTGGAAAGTACTGGTGGCCCACCTTGGCTCAGGATGTCACCCGAACCATTCAGTCCATCTCTGGAAAGTACTGGTGGCCCACCTTGGCTCAGGATGTCACCCGAACCATTCAGTCCATCCCTGGAAAGTACTGGTGGCCCACCTTGGCTCAGGATGTCACCCGAACCATTCAGTCCATCTCTGGAAAGTACTGGTGGCCCACCTTGGCTCAGGATGTCACCCGAACCATTCAGTCCATCTTTGGAAAGTACTGGTGGCCCACCTTGGCTCAGGATGTCACTCGAACCATTCAGTCCATCTCTGGAAAGTACTGGTGGCCCACCTTGGCTCAGGATGTCACCCGAACCATTCAGTCCATCTCTGGAAAGTACTGGTGGCCCACCTTGGCTCAGGATGTCACCCGAACCATTCAGTCCATCTCTGGAAAGTACTGGTGGCCCACCTTGGCTCAGGATGTCACTCGAACCATTCAGTCCATCTCTGGAAAGTACTGGTGGCCCACCTTGGCTCAGGATGTCACCCGAACCATTCAGTCCATCTCTGGAAAGTACTGGTGGCCCACCTTGGCTCAGGATGTCACCCGAACCATTCAGTCCATCTGTGGAAAGTACTGGTGGCCCACCTTGGCTCAGGATGTCACCCGAACCATTCAGTCCATCTCTGGAAAGTACTGGTGGCCCACCTTGGCTCAGGATGTCACCCGAACCATTCAGTCCATCTGTGGAAAGTACTGGTGGCCCACCTTGGCTCAGGATGTCACCCGAACCATTCAGTCCATCTCTGGAAAGTACTGGCGGCCCACCTTGGCTCAGGATGTCACTCGTTATGTCAACTCCTGCTCAATTCAAATCCCTCCGAAACGCTCCAGCAGGGAAACTCCTCAACGTCCCCGGCCTCGTCTGTCCACTGATTTTGTCACTGATCTCCCCTCTTGTTGATTTTGGTTGTAGTGGACAGATTCTCTATATTATGTCGTTTCATCTCTCTGGTCTCCCTAATGCTCTCTATGTCGCTGAGGCACTATGGTCTCCCTAATGCTCTCTATGTCGCTGAGGCACTATGGTCTCCCTAATGCTCTCTATGTCGCTGAGGCACTATGGCCTTCCGGAGGATATCGTCTCAGATCGTGGCAACAAATTCACATCATGTGTATGGAAGGCTTTCATGGAGAAGCTGGGGTCACGGTCAGCCTCACTTCCAAGTACAGGCCTCCGTCTAACGGGCTGGTGGAGAGGATGAACCAGGAACTGGGGAGGTTCCTGAGGATCCACTGCCAGGACCGGCAGGGGGAGTGGGCCCGGTTCCTTCCTTAAGAACAACCCTTAGCCGTGGTATATTGGCCATATACCACACCCCCTTGGGCCTTGCTTCTCGCTCTCCCTCTGTATCTCTCCCTCTGTCTCTCGCTCTCTGTCTGTCTCTCTCTCTCACTCCCTCTGTCTCTCTCTCTCCCTCTCTCTGTTTCTCTCTCTCTCTCTTCCTCTGTCTCTCTCTCCCTCTGTCTCTCTCTCTCTCTTCCTCTGTCTCTCTCTCCCTCTGTCTGTCTGTCTGTCTGTCTGTCTGTTTGTCTCTCTCTCTCTCTCTCTCTCCCTCTCTCTGTTTCTCTCTCTCCCTCTGTCTCTCTCTCCCTCCCTCTGTCTGACTCTCTCTCCCTCCCTCCCTCTGTCTGTTTCTCTCTCCCTCCCTCTGTCTGACTCTCTCTCCCTCCCTCCCTCTGTCTGTTTCTCTCTCTCTCCCTCCCTCCCTCCCTCCCTCCCTCTGTTTCTCGCTCTCTGTCTGTCTCTCTCTCTTCCTCTGTCTCTCTCTCTCTCTCTCTCTGTCTGTCTCTCCATCTGTCAGTCTCTCTCTCCCTCTATCGGTCTCTCTCCATCTGTCTGTCTCTCGCTCCCTCTGTCAGTCTCTCTCTTTCTCCCCTCCCTCTCCCCCCCCCCTCTCAAGAGCCAGTCTCCATGTCAAGGCACTCCCTGCTTGCCTCTCCCTCTCTCTCTCTCTCTCTCCCTTATCACTTCCCCCTCTTCTCTCTCTTTCTCCCCCTCTCATGAGCCAGTCTCCATGTCAAGGCACTCCCTGCTTGCCTCTCCCTCTCTCTCTCTCTGTCTCTCTCTCTCTCTCTCTCTCTTCCTTCTCTCTTCCCCCTCTTCTCTCTCTCTCTCTCCCCCTCTCATGAGCCAGTCTCCATGTCAAGGCACTCCCTGCTTGCCTCTCCCTCTCTCTCTCTCTCTCTCTCTCTCTCTCTCTCTCTTCCTTCTCTCTTCCCCCTCTTCTCTCTCTCTCTCCCCCTCTCATGAGCCAGTCTCCATGTCAAGGCACTCCCTGCTTGCCTCTCCCTCTCTCTCTCTCTCCCTTATCACTTCCCCCTCTTCTCTCTCTTTCTCCCCCTCTCATGAGCCAGTCTCCATGTCAAGGCACTCCCTGCTTGCCTCTCCCTCTCTCTCTCTCTCTGTCTCTCTCTCTCTCTCTCTTTCTCTCTCTCTCTCTCTTCCTTCTCTCTTCCCCCTCTTCTCTCTCTCCCCCTCTCATGAGCCAGTCTCCATGTCAAGGCACTCCCTGCTTGCCTCTCTCTCTCTCTCTCTCTCTCTCTCTCTCTCTCTCTCCCTTCTCTCTGTTTTCCTCTGTCTTGCTGTCTCTCTCTTTCTCCCCTCTCTCTCTCCCCCTCCCTCTCTCGCTCTGCCCCCCCACCCCCCCCCCCACTCTCTCTCTCTTTCTCTCATTAGATCCGTGAGGCTGAGAGGGGATTTCGCAGGATGAGTTTCTCTAAGAATACCCATCGGTAGTCATCGCCAGCTGGAATGTAAAAAATATGAATATTTCATTTGCGCCTCTATAGATAGCAACATGATCCGAATGGATGTCCAAAAGTAGGTCGGACAAGAAAATGATCTATATATATAACAGTCAGGACTGAGAATAGCATGGCGGCTAGCTATAGCATGGCGGCTAGCTATAGCATGGCGGCTAGCTATAGCATGGCGGCTAGCTATAGCATGGGTGAACAGGTCCAACTACCTGGAACAGGAAATACCATGGTTGAACATGTCCAACTACCTGGGACAGGAAATACCATGGTTGAACATGTCCAACTACCTGGGACAGGAAATACCATGGTTGAACATGTCCAACTACCTGGAACAGGAAATACCATGGTTGAACATGTCCAACTACCTGGAACAGGAAATACCATGGTTGAACATGTCCAACTACCTGGAACAGGAAATACCATGGTTGAACATGTCCAACTACCTGGAACAGGAAATACCATGGTTGAACACGTCCAACTACCTGGAACAGGAAATACCATGGTTGAACACGTCCAACTAATTGAATGTGTCATTGAACCAATTGCACTTTATGGCAGTGAGGTGTGGGGTCCACTTGCAAAACAAGATTTCATCAAATGGGACAAACACCCCATTGAAACCCTGCATGCAGAGTTCTGTAAGATTCTCCTACATGTCCAGAGGAAAACTACAAGCAATGCATACAGGACAGAATTAGGCCAATATCCACTAATAATAAAAACTCAAAAAGTGGCAATTCAGTTTTGGAAGCATCTAAAATACAGTGACCCCCTCTCATATCATTACCAAGCCCTGCAATGCCAAGAGCTGAGCAAAGAAAAGAGTCCCCTCATCCAGCTGGTCCAGGGGCTCAGTTCACTAACCTGTTCTACTAACACACTGAAGCCTCAGGACCCTCATCCAGCTGGTCCTGGTCCTGAGTTCACTAACCTGTTCTACTAACACACTGAAGCCTCAGGACCCTCATCCAGCTGGTCCTGGTCCTGAGTTCACTAACCTGTTCTACTAACACACTGAAGCCTCAGTCCCCTCATCCAGCTGGTCCTGGGGCTGAGTTCACTAACCTGTTCTACTAACACACTGAAGCCTCAGTCCCCTCATCCAGCAGGTCCTGAGTTCACTAACCTGTTCTACTAACACACTGAAGCCTCAGTCCCCTCATCCAGCTGGTCCTGGGGCTGAGTTCACTAACCTGTTCTACTAACACACTGAAGCCTCAGTCCCCTCATCCAGCTGGTCCTGGTGCTGAGTTCACAAACCTGTTCTACTAACACACTGAAGCCTCAGTCCCCTCATCCAGCTGGTCCTGAGTTCACTAACCTGTTCTACTAACACACTGAAGCCTCAGTCCCCTCATCCAGCTGGTCCTGGGGCTGAGTTCACTAACCTGTTCTACTAACACACTGAAGCCTCAGTCCCCTCATCCAGCTGGTCCTGGGGCTGAGTTCACTAACCTGTTCTACTAACACACTGAAGCCTCAGTCCCCTCATCCAGCTGGTCCTGGGGCTGAGTTCACTAACCTGTTCTACTAACACACTGAAGCCTCAGTCCCCTCATCCAGCTGGTCCTGGGGCTGAGTTCACTAACCTGTTCTACTAACACACTGAAGCCTCAGTCCCCTCATCCAGCTGGTCCTGGGGCTGAGTTCACTAACCTGTTCTACTAACACACTGAAGCCTCAGTCCCCTCATCCAGCTGGTCCTGAGTTCACTAACCTGTTCTACTAACACACTGAAGCCTCAGTCCCCTCATCCAGCTGGTCCTGGGGCTGAGTTCACTAACCTGTTCTACTAACACACTGAAGCCTCAGTCCCCTCATCCAGCTGGTCCTGGGGCTGAGTTCACAAACCTGTTCTACTAACACACTGAAGCCTCAGTCCCCTCATCCAGCTGGTCCTGAGTTCACTAACCTGTTCTACTAACACACTGAAGCCTCAGTCCCCTCATCCAGCTGGTCCTGGGGCTGAGTTCACTAACCTGTTCTACTAACACACTGAAGCCTCAGTCCCCTCATCCAGCTGGTCCTGGGGCTGAGTTCACAAACCTGTTCTACTAACACACTGAAGCCTCAGTCCCCTCATCCAGCTGGTCCTGGGGCTGAGTTCACAAACCTGTTCTACTAACACACTGAAGCCTCAGTCCCCTCATCCAGCTGGTCCTGAGTTCACTAACCTGTTCTACTAACACACTGACGCCTCAGTCCCCTCATCCAGCTGGTCCTGAGTTCACTAACCTGTTCTACTAACACACTGAAGCCTCAGTCCCCTCATCCAGCTGGTCCTGGGGCTGAGTTCACTAACCTGTTCTACTAACACACTGAAGCCTCAGTCCCCTCATCCAGCTGGTCCTGAGTTCACTAACCTGTTCTACTAACACACTGAAGCCTCAGTCCCCTCATCCAGCTGGTCCTGAGTTCACTAACCTGTTCTACTAACACACTGAAGCCTCAGGACCAGAACATCCAATCAATCAGAATAAACCAAATTACAACACAGTCAAAACAACACTACATTTCTTATTGGGAAACACAAACACAAAGCAAAATGCAGTGCTATCTGGCCCTAAATCGACAGTACACCGTGGCTAACTATATGACCATGGTTACTGATCAAAACCGTAGAAAAACCTTGACACAGTACAGGCTCAGTGAGCACAGCCTTGCCATTGAGAAGGGTAGACACAGAAAAACCTGGCTCCCTGTAGAGGAAAGGCTGTCCAACCACTGCACCACAGCAGAACCTGGCTCCCTGTAGAGGAAAGGCTGTCCAACCACTGCACAACAGCAGAACCTGGCTCCCTGTGGAGGAAAGGCTGTGCAACCACTGCACCACAGCAGAACCTGGCTCCCTGTAGAGGAAAGGCTGTGCAACCACTGCACCACAGCAGAACCTGGCTCCCTGTAGAGGAAAGGCTGTGCAACCACTGCACCACAGCAGAACCTGGCTCCCTGTAGAGGAAAGGCTGTCCAACCACAGCACCACAGCAGAACCTGGCTCCCTGTAGAGGAAAGGCTGTCCAACCACAGCACCACAGCAGAACCTGGCTCCCTGTAGAGGAAAGGCTGTCCAACCACAGCACCACAGCAGAACCTGAGACGGAGCTGCATTTCCTGACAAAATGTCAAAAATATAAAACAATTAGAGTGTCATTTCCCCAAATGTGAAAGCTTTGGTAATATGTACATTGGTACGTCATGCCAATAAAGACAATTGAATTTCATTTCATTTAATTGACAGACAGACAGACAGACAGACAGACAGACAGACAGACAGACAAGGTAAACAACACAGTCACAGCTGATTCTGACACCTGAGGCAGCTGACTCATGCCTGTGTGAGTGTATGTTTTCATAAGTGGTGTCTGGACGTGACCTCTGTGTGCCAGTCTTGAAAACCTGACCCTAGGCAGCACGGTGACTGGGGTCTGGTTTCAACGATGGACTCTTTTAGCACAGAGGAACAGCGTCACTGCCTACGTTGATAAAGGGCAAAAACATTTTTTTAAAAGCCTGGGGTTTCAGAATCACGAGGCAGAACATCCCGATTCAAAGCCAACGTCTGCAGGTCAAACCTTGGCAGTGGTTCTAGTGAAGGTGGTTGATGCAAACCAACCACTTGAGAAATGCGCTTAAAAATAACCTCTGAGATCTCCATGTTGTCAGCCACCGTTTAGTACGTTATTCAAGCGGATTAAGTAGTGTCGTAGACAGTGACGTAGTGGCTCTATGCTACGTAGACAGTGACGTAGTGGCTCTATGCTACGTAGACAGTGACATAGTTCATCTCTGCTATGTAGACAGTGACGTAGTTCCTCTATGCTATGTAGACAGTGACGTAGTGGCTCTATGCTATGTAGACAGTGACATAGGTCCTCTACGCTACGTAGACAGTGACGTAGTTCCTCTCCACTACGTATACAGTGACATAGTTCCTCTATGCTATGTAGACAGTGACGTAGTTCCTCTCCACTACGTAGACAGTGACATAGTTCCTCTCTGCTATGTAGACAGTGACGTAGTTCCTCTATGCTATGTAGACAGTGACGTAGTGGCTCTATGCTATGTAGACAGTGACATAGTTCCTCTATGCTACGTAGACAGTGACATAGGTCCTCTATGCTATGTAGACAGTGACGTAGTGGCTCTATGCTACGTAGACAGTGACATAGGTCCTCTATGCTACGTAGACAGTGACATAGTTGCTCTATGCTACGTAGACAGTGACGTAGTTCCTCTATGCTACGTAGACAGTGACATAGTTCCTTTCCACTACGTAGACAGTGACATAGTTCCTCTATGCTACGTAGACAGTGACGTAGTTCCTCTATGCTACGTAGACAGTGACGTAGTTCCTCTATGCTGCGTAGACAGTGACATAGTTCCTCTATGCTATGTAGACAGTGACGTAGTTCCTCTCCGCTACGTAGACAGTGACATAGTACCTCTATGCTACGTAGACAGTGACATAGTTCCTCTATGCTACGTAGACAGTGACATAGTTCCTCTATGCTACGTAGACGGTGACGTAGTTCCTCTATGCTACGTAGACAGTGACATAGTTCCTCTCCACTACGTAGACAGTGACGTAGTTCCTCTATGCTACGTAGACAGTGACATAGTTGCTCTCCACTACGTAGACAGTGACATAGTTCCTCTCCACTACGTAGACAGTGACATAGTACCTCTATGCTAAAAGAGTCCATCGTTGAAACCAGAGCCAGGTCACAGTGTTGTATAGGGTCAGGTTTTCCAGTCTGTGCCACCTCCCCTGAGCCAAAATAAACATGCAGGAAAACAAAACCAACATCAATCAACCAGCCAGTCAGCCAGTCAGCCAGTCAGCCAGCCAGCCAGCCAGTCAGCCAGCCAGTCAGCCAGTTAGCCAGCCAGTCAACCAACCAACCAGTCAGTCAGTCAGCCAGTCAGCCAGTCAGCCAGTCAGTCAGCCAGTCAGTTAGCCAGTCAGCCAGTCAGTCAGTCAGTCAGCCAGTCAGTCAGTCAGTCATCCAGTCAGCCAGTTAGCCAGTCAGCCAGTCAGCCAGTCAGCCAGCCAGCCAGTCAGCTAGCCATCCAGTCAGTCAGCCAGCCAGTTAGCCAGTCAGTCAGCCAGTCAGTTAGCCAGTCAGCCAGTCAGCCAGTCAGTCAGCCAGCCAGTTAGCCAGTCAGTCAGTTCGTCAGTCAGCCAGTCAGCCAGCCAGTAAGTCAGCCAGCCAGCCAGTAACTCAGTCAGCCAGTCAGTCAGTCAGCCGGCCAGTCAGTCAGTCAGTCAGTCAGCCAGCCAGTTAGCCAGTCAGTCACCCGGCCAGCCAGTAACTCAGTCAGTCAGTCAGTCAGTCAGTCAGTCAGTCAGCCAGTTAAACAGTAAGTCAGTCAGACAGTCAATCAGTTAGTCAGAGGAGGAGGAGGTGGAGGAGGAGGAGGAGGAGGTGGAGGAGGAAGTGGAGGAGGAAGAAGAGGAGGTGGAGGAGGATTAGGAGATGGAGGAGGAAGAGGAGGAGGTGGTATGTGGAGGAGAAAGAGGAGAAATGAGAGGGGCAGTATTAGGAGAAGAAGGAGAAGGTGTGATGTTCTTGTCATCTCTCCTCTCAGTCCATATGACAGTGACTCAGTGTTTTTTATCCACATGACTAGCTAGCGGACCAGCCAGATGGCTAAGATGGCCGCCGTGCAGAACAGAGAGCTCTGTCTTAACTAGAACATTAGTCCAGTCTACAGAGGCACTACTGAATGGCCGAATGAACCATAGGTAACTAATTTCCTGGTTTTAGAGCTGACGAGCTCTATTTGGCTAGCAACTTCAGAATCTCTGTGTGTCTCTGTGTGTCTCAGTGTGCCTCTGTCTCTGTGTGTCTCGGTGTGTCTCTGTCTCTGTGTGTCTCTGTGTGCCATGTGTGTCTCTGTGTGTGTCTGTCTGTCTCTGTGTGTCTCTGTCTCTCTTTGTCTCTGGGTGTCTCTGTGTGTCTCTGTGTAAAAAGCCTCCAGAGAGAGAGAGAGAGAGAGAGAGAGAGAGAGAGAGAGAGAGAGAGAGAGAGAGAGAGAGAGAGAGAGAGAGAGAGAGAGAGAGAGAGAGAGAGAGAGAGAGAGAGAGAGAGAGAGAGAGAGAGAGAGAGAGAGAGAGAGAGAGAGAGAGAGAGAGAGAGAGAGAGAGAGAGAGAGAGAGAGAGAGAGAGAGAGAGAGAGAGAGAGAGAGAGAACTGTCTGTATGGTAGATAATGTTCTGGTGGTATACAGTACAGTACTGATTAACAGTAATAATGCATTAGATTAGCAGTAATAATGCATCAGATTAGCAGTAATAATGCATTAGATTGGTAGTAATAATGCATCAGATTAGCAGTAATAATGCATTAGATTGGTAGTAATAATGCATTAGATTGGCAGTAATAATGCATCAGATTAGCAGTAATAATGCATCAGATTAGCAGTAATAATGCATCAGATTAGCAGTAATAATGCATCAGATTAGCAGTAATAATACATCAGATTAGCAGTAATAATACATCAGATTATCAGTAATAATGCATTAGATTAGCAGTAATAATGCATCAGATTAGCAGTAATAATACATCAGATTATCAGTAATAATGCATTAGATTAGCTGTAATAATGCATCAGATTAGCAGTAATAATGCATTAGATTGGTCTGGTGGTATACAGAGCAGTGATAATGCTAATCTGATAAAGCCTGACTGTGAGCTTTGTGACTGAATATTTCCATGTTTACTTTCTGTTTGAGAGTTTGGTGACTCAGTTTGAGTCACTCAGACTGTTGCCGTCGGTTGGCTCAACTCAACGCCCCCAAAAGCTGTTCCTCATAAATGAAACAAGGCTTGGTTGATATACTAAGAGAGGGAACAGGGTGAGATGGTGTTGAAGGTTATGAAGGCTGCATGCTGCCAGCCTGGCTAACTTCCTGTCTGCCTGACTGACTGCCTGTCTGACTGATTTATAACCACTTCTGGAGGCGGGGTTATGGTAATGACGTGAAGACACTATTTATAACCACTTCTGGAGGCGGGGTTATGGTAATGACGTGAAGACACTATTTATAACCACTTCTGGAGGCGGGGTTATGGTAATGAGGTGAAGGCACTATTTATAACCACTTCTGGAGGCGGGGTTATGGTAATGAGGTGAAGACACTATTTATAACCACTTCTGGAGGCGGGGTTATGGTAATGAGGTGAAGACACTATTTATAACCACTTCTGGAGGCGGGGTTATGGTAATGAGGTGAAGACACTATAACCACTTCTGGGTCGGGGTTATGGTAATGAGGTGAAGACACTATAACCACTTCTGGAGGCGGGGGTATGGTAATGACGTGAAGACACTTTATTACCATAACCCCGCCTCCAGAAGTGGTTATAAATAGTGTCTTCACCTCATTACCATAACCCCGCCTCCAGAAGTGGTTATAAATAGTGCCTTCACCTCATTACCATAACCCCGCCTCCAGAAGTGGTTATAGTGTCTTCATCTCATTACCATAACCCCGACCCAGAAGTGGTTATAGTGTCTTCGACTCATTACCATAACCCCGCCTCCAGAAGTGGTTATAAATAGTGTCTTCACCTCATTACCATAACCCCGCCTCCAGAAGTGGTTATAGTGTCTTCACCTCATTACCATAACCCCGCCTCCAGAAGTGGTTATAAATAGTGTCTTCACCTCATTACCATAACCCCGCCTCCAGAAGTGGTTATAGTGTCTTCACCTCATTACCATAACCCCGACCCAGAAGTGGTTATAGTGTCTTCATCTCATTACCATAACCCCGACCCAGAAGTGGTTATAGTGTCTTCGACTCATTACCATAACCCCGCCTCCAGAAGTGGTTATAAATAGTGTCTTCACCTCATTACCATAACCCCGCCTCCAGAAGTGGTTATAAATAGTGTCTTCACCTCATTACCATAACCCCGACCCAGAAGTGGTTATAACCACTTCTGGAGCAGGGTTATGGTAATGAGGTGAAGACACTATTTATAATATCCACTTCTGGAGGCGGGGTTATGGTAATGAGTCGAAGACACTATAACCACTTCTGGAGGCGGGGTTATGGTAATGAGGTGAAGACACAATTTATAACCATTTCTGGAGGCGGGGTTATGGTAATGACGTGAAGACACTATTTATAACCGCTTGTGTGTGTGATCCACCAACTGATGTACAATGGTCTCCAGGCTCTGGGCTCTGCGTCAACCTCACCGCCACCAAGACATCCTTACCTACACTTACTGTTGAACATCTTGGCTATGTTCTGTTATAATCTCCACCCGGCACAGCCAGAAGAGGACTGGCCACCCCACATAGCCTGGTTCCTCTCTAGGTTTCTTCCTAGGTTTTGGCCTTTCTAGGGAGTTTTTCCTAGCCACCGTGCTTCTACACCTGCATTGCTTGCTGTTTGGGGGTTTTAGGCTGGGTTTCTGTACAGCACTTTGAGATATCAGCTGATAAATGTGTAAATAAATGTGATTTGATTAATGTTAATAGAATGCATTATTACATTACTACTGCTAATAGAATGCATTATTACATTATTACTGCTAATAGAATGCATTATTACATTATTACTGCGAATATAATGCATTATTACTGCTAATATAATGCTTTATTACATTATTACTGCTAATATAACACATTATTACATTATTACTCCTAATATAATGCATTATTACCTGAATAATGCTAATACAATGCTGTATTACATTATTACTGCTAATATAATGCATTATTACCTGAATAATGCAAATCTAAATAATTATTATATTATTGGTGTTAATCTAATGCTTAATTACATTACTATTGTACTGCATTATTACATTATTACTGCTAATCTAATGAATTATTACATTATCATTGTTGATTTAATGAATGTTTCATGAATTGAAATAAAAGTCCCAGAAATGTTCCAAACGCATAAAAAGCTTATTTCTCTTAAAGAAAATGTGCACAGATGTGTTTAACATCCCTGTTAGTGAGCATTTCTCCTTTACCAAGATAATCCATCCACCTGACAGGTGTGGCATATCAACAAGCTGTTTAAACAGCATGATCATTACACAGGTGCACCTTGTGCTGGGGACAATTCAAGGCCACTCTACAATGTGCAGTTTTGTCACAACACAATGCCACAATTGGCATGCTGACTACAGGAAAGTCCACCAGGGCTGTTTCCAGGAAATGGAATGTTCATTTCTCTACCATAAGCCGTATCCAGTATTGTTTTAGAGAATTTGGCAGTACGTCCAACCGGTCTCTACACAGCAGACCACGTATAACCTAGCCAGTCCAGGACCTCCACATCCGGCTTCTTAACCTGTGGGATCGTCCGAAACCAGCCACCCGGACAGCTGATGAAACTGAGTAGTATTTCTGTCTGTTATAAAGCACTTGCTCTGTCATGTGAAATCCATAGATTTGAGCCTAATGAATTCATTTAAATTGACTGATTTCCTTATATGAACTGTAACTCATGAAAATTGTTGAAATTGTTGTATGTTGCGTTTATATTTTTGCTCAGTTATTGTTATGAGTTTGAGAGATTGGGAACCTCTTTCTGATGATACTGTCTACACACACAGGGGTATTCAACTCTTACCCTACCAAGTCCGGAGGCTGCTGGTTTTCTGTTCTACCTGATAATGAATTACACCCACCTGGTGTCCCAGATATAAATCAGTCCCTGATTAGAGGGGGAATCACCCACCTCGTGTCCCAGGTCTAAACCAGTCCCTGATTAGAGGGGAATCACCCACCTGGTGTCCCAGGTCTAAATCAGGCCCTGATTAGAGGGGAATCGCCCACCTGGTGTCCCAGGTCTAAATCAGGCCCTGATTAGAGGGGAATCACCCACCTGGTGTCCCAGGTCTAAACGAGTCCCTGATACGAGGAGAATCACCCACCTGGTGTCCCAGGTCTAAACCAGTCCCTGATTAGAGGGGAATCACCCACCTGGTGTCCCAGGTCTAAATCAGGCCCTGATTAGAGGGGAATCACCCACCTGGTGTCCCAGGTCTAAATCAGTCCCTGATTAGAGGGGAATCACCCACCTGGTGTCCCAGGACTAAACCAGTCTCTGATAACAGAGGAATCACCCACCTGGTGTCCCAGGTATAAATCAGGACCTGATTACAGGGAATTCAGTCAATGAGCAGGGTTACATGAACACAATAATCAGATGTTTGTGTATAGTCATATTAACATAATAGTGTGTTTGAAAGTGTTTACATGCTTAGCAAGAGGAACCATTTCCCTAATAATCCTGTTTACATGGACACATCTGAAACCAGGCTACCTGATGAGACTTTTCATAAATGCGGAAAATCACCAATCATTCAGAAAAATAAACATTTCTACCACAGTGACCATGTTTAGTTTTTTTAATCTTTTTGATTCTGAGTTCGGACGTGTACAGTTCGTGTGTGAAAACTATTTCTAAGATGTCTACCTTCAGTCGAGCGTCAGAGGGAGGCTCGTACTACCAGTACGGCCACATGCTGAGATCAAAATACATAGAGGGAGGCTCGTACTACCAGTACGGCCACATGCTCAGATCAAAATACACAGAGGGAGGCTCGTACGACCAGTACGGCCACATGCTCAGATCAAAATACATAGAGGGAGGCTCGTACTACCAGTACGGCCACATGCTCAGATCAAAATACATAGAGGGAGGCTCGTACGACCAGTACGGCCACGTGCTCAGATCAAAATACACAGAGGGAGGCTCGTACGACCAGTACGAGGGGTTGTCTGTTTACCTGACTATTTCATACGAGGCGAGCTGCCATAATCAGTTTAACATCAAATTATTAAACGTACACAATGTGCCACATCTGCAAAATACTGCTGACAGATATTTTTATAAATAATTATGATAAAAAACGTTAGTAATTAATTAATTTACCTTCCGAAAATATTATTATTTTTTAATCTGAGGGGGCACATGCCCCCTGTGACCCCTATGGCCATGATGCTATAGACTATAGGCCTCATCTCTACACCAGGTCCTTCTCCTGCAGTACCGTCTCCAGACACACGATGGGAGCATTGAGCTGGGTGTCTCTATGTCACACTTGAGGCATCATCAGGGACACTTTCACATGGTAATGCATGAGTAGAACCAACATTATTGCCTTATTCAACATGTCAGAGAGGCATGTTAGTTCTACACAGCATATTTCTATCTGAACGTTACAAAAGCCGTGGTACCACCCAGATCCCTCCTTCTCCTCTACCAGAGGGTGTTGTTCTGTACTGGTGTTCTAGAACTACTGGCATCAGACAGATCACCTCCTCTCATGGATCTTAGAACACTCTGTGTTCTAGAATGAGAATATCAAGATTCTCCTCTACCGTGTGGTGTTGTTCTGTACTGGTGTTCTAGAACTACTGGCATCAGACAGATCACCTCCTCTCATGGATCTTAGAACACTCTGTGTTCTAGAATAAGAATATCAAGGTTCTCCTCTACCGTGGTGTTGTTCTGTACTGGTGTTCTAGAACTACTGGCCCTGGCATCAGACAGACCACCTCCTCTCATGGATCTTAAAACACTCTGTGTTCTAGAATAAGACGCGTAGTTGACCTTGGAGGGGGGTTACTTTCACATATGGCAGGTTTTATTTATCTTGTATTTAAATAGGCAAGTCAGTTATGAAATAAGAATCTTATTTTGGCCTACCGCGGCCAAACCCCGACAATGCTTGGCCAATTGTGCGCCACCCTACGGGACTCCTAATCACAGCCAGATGTGATGCAGCCCGGATTCGAACCAGGTACTGCAGTGACAGCCTCTTGCGCTGAGATGCAGTGTCTTAGACCGCTGTGCCACTCGGGAGTCCACATGAGAATGCTCTGGTATATTGTGGGAAAATGGCCAACATTATTACCACATCAGAGTATTCACACACCGTTTATCACCAGTAGGGGAATGCTATTGAAGCTGCTGCGTTATTCAGTGCTGCAGAGACAAGCTGTCCTCGTCTTCATCCTTCTGAAAACTATGATGTTTTTAGTGTCCAACGCCGCCTCCTAGTGGCTCAGTGTGGGTTATTACAGACATTCCAGAAGACCATAGAAAACACTAGAGAATCCTCTCTGTCATCACATCACAGTGGAAGGAGGGATGTTGTGTTTTAATGTCAGACGGACAACATCACATCACAGCTACAGGGAAAAAGCCAGACTGGATTAGCATATCATTCACCATGGTAACCATGTGATGAGGTGCTAGAGAACAATAATAGGAAGGAGATTGACATGAGGTGTAAAGCTGTTCAGGACAGAGATAGACATGAGGAATGAAAGCTGTTCAGGACAGAGATAGACATGAGGGAGGCTGTTCAGGACAGAGATAGACATGAGGAATGAAAGCTGTTCAGGACAGAGATAGACATGAGGAATGAAAGCTGTTCAGGACAGAGATAGACATGAGGAATGAAAGCTGTTCAGGACAGAGATGTCTACATTTTGTTATGCATGTTTGTAGCAGTATTCAAACAATCAAGGATTTACTATGAGAGATCTCCTTCATGTACGTGAAGATAGACGGTCATCAATTCAAATGGTAAGGATAGTAAGATGTTCAACCTGTAGACTATACACTATAAACTGTCTGAGGATGTATAGAGGGACAGACAGACAGACAGACAGACAGACAGGCAGACAGACAGGCAGGCAGGCAGGCAGGCAGGCAGGCAGGCAGGCAGGCAGGCAAGCAGACAGACAGACAGACAGACAGACAGACAGACAGACAGCATGCCAGAATGCCAGAATGCCAGACAGACAGACAGACAGACAGACAGACAGACAGGTTCCAGCCAGCCAGCATGCCAGAATGCCAGACAGACAGACAGACAGACAGACAGACAGACAGACAGACAGACAGACAGACAGACAGGTTCCAGACAGACAGACAGGGCATACCATCCTATCTTATTGCTCCTGTTCCAATCTATTGTGGGGCTATTTCACGATCAGAAATAGACTCTTGTCCTAAAATCATAACCTATTTGCCAGACTGACAAAGTGGGACGAGCTTTTCTTAGTGGACAAGTATCAGAGTATCCCTCTCCTCTCGTCCTCCTAGCCTCCAGACTTCCACTAGGAATACGAACAGAAAACAACTGCAGGACCGTCCCGATCCACAAGAGGCAGTGTTGGTCTATATAAAGATCCTGTATCCTCCAACTGCAGGACCGTCGCGATCCACAAGAGGCAGTGTTGGCCTCTATAAAGATCCTTGTATCCTCCTCTCCTCCTCAATCGGAGAGATAAAGATGGCCGCTCCCTGAGAAACACAGAGATACAGACAGTTTCACACACAGCGTCTGTGTTCAGTAGGTCCACCCTATCACAGCGTCTGTGTTCAGTAGGTCCACCCTATCACAGCGTCTGTGTTCAGTAGGTCCACCCTATCACAGCGTCTGTGTTCAGTAGGTCCACCCTATCACAGCGTCTGTGTTCATTAGGTCCACCCTATCACAGCGTCTGTGTTCAGTAGGTCCACCCTATCACAGCGTCTGTGTTCAGTAGGTCCACCCTATCACAGCGTCTGTGTTCAGTAGGTCCACCCTATCACAGCGTCTGTGTTCAGTATGTCCACCCTATCACAGCGTCTGTGTTCAGTAGGTCCACCCTATCACAGCGTCTGTGTTCATTAGGTCCACCCTATCACAGCGTCTGTGTTCAGTAGGTCCACCCTATCACAGCGTCTGTGTTCAGTAGGTCCACCCTATCACAGCGTCTGTGTTCAGTAGGTCCACCCTATCACAGCGTCTGTGTTCAGTAGGTCCACCCTATCACAGCGTCTGTGTTCATTAGGTCCACCCTATCACAGCGTCTGTGTTCATTAGGTCCACCCTATCACAGCGTCTGTGTTCATTAGGTCCACCCTATCACAGCGTCTGTGTTCATTAGGTCCACCCTATCACAGCGTCTGTGTTCAGTAGGTCCACCCTATCACAGCGTCTGTGTTCAGTAGGTCCACCCTATCACAGCGTCTGTGTTCAGTAGGTCCACCCTATCACAGCGTCTGTGTTCAGTAGGTCCACCCTATCACAGCGTCTGTGTTCAGTAGGTCCACCCTATCACAGCGTCTGTGTTCATTAGGTCCACCCTATCACAGCGTCTGTGTTCAGTAGGTCCACCCTATCACAGCGTCTGTGTTCAGTAGGTCCACCCTATCACAGCGTCTGTGTTCAGTAGGTCCACCCTATCACAGCGTCTGTGTTCAGTAGGTCCACCCTATCACAGCGTCTGTGTTCAGTAGGTCCACCCTATCACAGCGTCTGTGTTCAGTAGGTCCACCCTATCACAGCGTCTGTGTTCAGTAGGTCCACCCTATCACAGCGTCTGTGTTCAGTAGGTCCACCCTATCACAGCGTCTGTGTTCAGTAGGTCCACCCTATCACAGCGTCTGTGTTCATTAGGTCCACCCTATCACAGCGTCTGTGTTCATTAGGTCCACCCTATCACAGCGTCTGTGTTCAGTAGGTCCACACTATTAAACATTCCAGTGAAATATAGAGAGAGAATCAGTATTAGCAGGCAGGGATGGGGAGTAGGGCAAGGGGAGGCAATCCACACGTAGTCATAGAACAACTAAAGAGTGCATGGTACTTGGTTGTGTTTAACAGCAGTGTAGGGGTTGTCTGTAACAGCAGTGTAGGGGTTGTCTGTAACAGCAGTGTAGTGGTTGTGTTTAACAGCAGTGAAGGGGTTGTGTTTAACAGCAGTGTAGTGGTTGTGTTTAACAGCAGTGTAGTGATTGTGTTTAACAGCAGTGTAGTGGTTGTGTTTAACAGCAGTGAAGGGGTTGTGTTTAACAGCAGTGTAGTGATTGTGTTTAACAGCAGTGTAGTGATTGTGTTTAACAGCAGTGTAGTGGTTGTGTTTAACAGCAGTGTAGGGGTTGTCTGTAACAGCAGTGTAGGGGTTGTGTTTAACAGCAGTGTAGTGGTTGTGTTTAACAGCAGTGTAGTGGTTGTGTTTAACAGCACTGCAGGGGTTGTGTTTAACAGCAGTGTAGGGGTTGTGTTTAACAGCAGTGTAGGGGTTGTGTTTAACAGCAGTGTAGGGGTTGTGTTTAACAGCAGTGTAGGGGTTGTGTGTAACAGCAATGTAGGGGTTGTGTTTAACAGCAGTGTAGTGGTTATGTTTAACAGCAGTGTAGTGGTTGTGTTTAACAGCAGTGTAGGGGTTGTCTGTAACAGCAGTGTAGGTGTTGTGTTTAACAGCAGTGTAGGGGTTGTGTTTAACAGCAGTGTAGGGGTTGTCTGTAACAGCAGTGTAGTGGTTGTGTTTAACAGCAGTGTAGGGGTTGAATGTAACAGCAGTGTATGGGTTGTCTGTAACAGCAGTGTAGTGATTGTGTTTAACAGCAGTGTAGTGGTTGTGTTTAACAGCAGTGTAGGGGTTGTGTGTAACAGCAGTGTGGGGGTTTTGTTTAACAGCAGTGTAGGGGTTGTGTTTAACAGCAGTGTAGTGGTTGTGTTTAACAGCAGTGTAGGGGTTGTGTGTAACAGCAGTGTAGGGGTTGTCTGTAACAGCAGTGTAGTGGTTGTGTTTAACAGCAGTGTAGTGGTTGTGTTTAACAGCAGTGTAGGGGTTGTCTGTAACAGCAGTGTAGGGGTTGTGTTTAACAGCAGTGTAGGGGTTGTGTTTAACAGCAGTGTAGGGGTTGTCTGTAACAGCAGTGTAGTGGTTGTGTTTAACAGCAGTGTAGGGGTTGTGTGTAACAGCAGTGTAGGGGTTGTCTGTAACAGCAGTGTAGTGGTTGTGTTTAACAGCAGTGTAGTGGTTGTGTTTAACAGCAGTGTAGTGGTTGTGTTTAACAGCAGTGTAGGGGTTGTGTTTAACAGCAGTGTAGGGGCTGTGTGTAACAGCAGTGTAGTGGTTGTGTGTAACAGCAGTGTAGTGGTTGTTTTTAACAGCAGTGTAGTGGTTGTGTTTAACAGCAGTGTAGTGGTTGTGTTTAACAGCAGTGTAGGGGTTGTGTTTAACAGCAGTGTAGTGGTTATTTTTAACAGCAGTGTAGGGGTTGTGTTTAACAGCAGTGTAGTGGTTGTGTTTAACAGCAGTGTAGGGGTTGTGTTTAACAGCAGTGTAGTGGTTGTGTTTAACAGCAGTGTAGGGGTTGTCTGTAACAGCAGTGTAGTGGTTGTGTTTAACAGCAGAGTAGGGGTTGTGTTTAACAGCAGTGTAGGGGTTGAGTTTAACAGCAGAGTAGTGGTTGTGTTTAACAGCAGTGTAGTGGTTGTGTTTAACAGCAGGGTAGGGGTTGTCTGTAACAGCAGTGTAGTGGTTGTGTTTAACAGCAGTGTAGTGGTTGTGTTTAACAGCAGTGTAGGGGTTGTGTTTAACAGCAGTGTAGGGGTTGTGTTTAACAGCAGTGTAGGGGTTGTGTTTAACAGCAGTGTAGTGGTTGTGTTTAACAGCAGTGTAGTGGTTGTGTTTAACAGCAGTGTAGGGTTTGTCTGTAACAGCAGTGTAGGGGTTGTGTGTAACAGCAGTGTAGGGGTTGTGTTTAACAGCAGTGTAGTGGTTGTGTTTAACAGCAGTGTAGTGGTTGTGTTTACCAGCAGTGTAGGGGTTGTCTGTAACAGCAGTGTAGGGGTTGTGTTTAACAGCAGTGTAGGGGTTGTGTTTAACAGCAGTGTAGGGGTTGTCTGTAACAGCAGTGTAGTGGTTGTGTTTAACAGCAGTGTAGGGGTTGTGTGTAACAGCAGTGTAGTGGTTGTGTTTAACAGCAGTGTAGGGGTTGTGTGTAACAGCAGTGTAGGGGTTGTGTTTAACAGCAGTGTAGTGGTTGTGTTTACCAGCAGTGTAGGGGTTGTCTGTAACAGCAGTGTAGTGGTTGTGTTTAACAGCAGTGTAGTGGTTGTGTTTAACAGCAGTGTAGTGGTTGTGTTTAACAGCAGTGTAGTGGTTGTGTTTAACAGCAGTGTAGGGGTTGTGTTTAACAGCAGTGTAGTGGTTATGTTTAACAGCATTGTAGGGGTTGTGTTTAACAGCAGTGTAGTGGTTGTGTTTAACAGCAGTCTAGTGGTTGTGTTTAACAGCAGTGTATTGGTTGTGTTTAACAGCAGTGTAGGGGTTGTGTTTAACAGCAGTGTAGTGGTTGTGTTTAACAGCAGTGTAGGGGTTGTGTGTGACAGCAGTGTAGTGGTTGTGTTTAACAGCAGTGTAGGGGTTGTGTGTAACAGCAGTGTAGGGGTTGTCTGTAACAGCAGTGTAGTGGTTGTGTTTAACAGCAGTGTAGTGGTTGTGTTTAACAGCAGTGTAGTGGTTGTGTTTAACAGCAGTGTAGGGGTTGTGTTTAACAGCAGTGTAGGGGCTGTGTGTAACAGCAGTGTAGTGGTTGTGTGTAACAGCAGTGTAGTGGTTGTTTTTAACAGCAGTGTAGTGGTTGTGTTTAACAGCAGTGTAGTGGTTGTGTTTAACAGCAGTGTAGGGGTTGTGTTTAACAGCAGTGTAGTGGTTATTTTTAACAGCAGTGTAGGGGTTGTGTTTAACAGCAGTGTAGTGGTTGTGTTTAACAGCAGTGTAGGGGTTGTGTTTAACAGCAGTGTAGTGGTTGTGTTTAACAGCAGTGTAGGGGTTGTCTGTAACAGCAGTGTAGTGGTTGTGTTTAACAGCAGAGTAGGGGTTGTGTTTAACAGCAGTGTAGGGGTTGAGTTTAACAGCAGAGTAGTGGTTGTGTTTAACAGCAGTGTAGTGGTTGTGTTTAACAGCAGGGTAGGGGTTGTCTGTAACAGCAGTGTAGTGGTTGTGTTTAACAGCAGTGTAGTGGTTGTGTTTAACAGCAGTGTAGGGGTTGTGTTTAACAGCAGTGTAGGGGTTGTGTTTAACAGCAGTGTAGGGGTTGTGTTTAACAGCAGTGTAGTGGTTGTGTTTAACAGCAGTGTAGTGGTTGTGTTTAACAGCAGTGTAGGGTTTGTCTGTAACAGCAGTGTAGGGGTTGTGTGTAACAGCAGTGTAGGGGTTGTGTTTAACAGCAGTGTAGTGGTTGTGTTTAACAGCAGTGTAGTGGTTGTGTTTACCAGCAGTGTAGGGGTTGTCTGTAACAGCAGTGTAGGGGTTGTGTTTAACAGCAGTGTAGGGGTTGTGTTTAACAGCAGTGTAGGGGTTGTCTGTAACAGCAGTGTAGTGGTTGTGTTTAACAGCAGTGTAGGGGTTGTGTGTAACAGCAGTGTAGTGGTTGTGTTTAACAGCAGTGTAGGGGTTGTGTGTAACAGCAGTGTAGGGGTTGTGTTTAACAGCAGTGTAGTGGTTGTGTTTACCAGCAGTGTAGGGGTTGTCTGTAACAGCAGTGTAGTGGTTGTGTTTAACAGCAGTGTAGTGGTTGTGTTTAACAGCAGTGTAGTGGTTGTGTTTAACAGCAGTGTAGTGGTTGTGTTTAACAGCAGTGTAGGGGTTGTGTTTAACAGCAGTGTAGTGGTTATGTTTAACAGCATTGTAGGGGTTGTGTTTAACAGCAGTGTAGTGGTTGTGTTTAACAGCAGTCTAGTGGTTGTGTTTAACAGCAGTGTATTGGTTGTGTTTAACAGCAGTGTAGGGGTTGTGTTTAACAGCAGTGTAGTGGTTGTGTTTAACAGCAGTGTAGGGGTTGTGTGTGACAGCAGTGTAGTGGTTGTGTTTAACAGCAGTGTAGTGGTTGTGTTTAACAGCAGTGTAGGGGTTGTGCTTAACAGCAGTGTAGTGGTTATGTTTAACAGCAGTGTAGTGGTTGTGTTTAACAGCAGTGTAGGGGTTGTGTTTAACAGCGATGTAGTGGTTGTGTGTAACAGCAGTGTAGTGGTTGTGTTTAACAGCAGTGTAGTGGTTGTGTTTAACAGCAGTGTAGGGGTTGTGTTTAACAGCAGTGTAGGGGTTGTGTTTAACAGCAGTGTAGGGGTTGTGTTTAACAGCAGTGTAGTGGTTGTGTTTAACAGCAGTGTAGTGGTTGTGTTTAACAGCAGTGTAGGGGTTGTGTTTAACAGCAGTGTGGGGGTTGTGTTTAACAGCAGTGTAGGGGTTGTGTTTAACAGCAGTGTAGGGGTTGTGTTTAACAGCAGTGTGGGGGTTGTGTTTAACAGCAGTGTAGGGGTTGTGTTTAACAGCAGTGTAGTGGTTGTGTGTAACAGCAGTGTAGGGGTTGTGTTTAACAGCAGTGTAGTGGTTGTGTTTAACAGCAATGTAGGGGTTGTCTGTAACAGCAGTGTAGGGGTTGTCTGTAACAGCAGTGTAGGGGTTTTGTTTAACAGCAGTGTAGTGGTTGTGTTTAACAGCAGTGTAGGGGTTGTGTTTAACAGCAGTGTAGGGGTTGTGTTTAACAGCAGTGTAGTGGTTGTGTTTAACAGCAGTGTAGTGGTTGTGTTTAACAGCAGTGTGGGGGTTGTGTTTAACAGCAGTGTAGTGGTTGTGTTTAACAGCAGTGTAGTGGTTGTGTTTAACAGCAGTGTGGGGGTTGTGTTTAACAGCAGTGTAGTGGTTGTGTTTAACAGCAGTGTAGTGGTTGTGTTTAACAGCAGTGTAGGGGTTGTGTTTAACAGCAGTGTAGTGGTTGTGTTTAACAGCAGTGTAGTGGTTGTGTTTAACAGCAGTGTAGGGGTTGTGTTTAACAGCAGTGTGGGGGTTGTGTTTAACAGCAGTGTGGGGGTTGTGTTTAACAGCAGTGTGGGGGTTGTGTTTAACAGCAGTGTAGGGGTTGTGTTTAACAGCAGTGTGTGTTTGTTTTTAACCAGCTGACTTTACTCTGACCTCCTACTGACTCCGATCCATTTACAGCCACACAGCTGAGACAGACTTCCAGACGGGACTGATATCTGATATTACTGTCATTTCCTCTCCTCCAGCTACAGGAGAATAACTCAGCAGGGGACAGAGGTTAGAGGGTCAAACAGATTAAGATTCTGAATTAGATGCCATCCTGCCTGGTGAAGTCACCTGATTGGTTGAGGGAGGATGAGAACTAGACCAAATGACAGACAGAGACACATCCCCAACTGGGCTGTTCCATCCCTTCCTCCCCCCACCCAACTGGGCTGCTCCATCCCTCCCTCCCCCAACTGGGCTGTTCCATCCCTCCCCCCCCCCAACTGGGCTGTTCCATCCCCCCCCCCAACTGGGCTGTTCCATCCCTCCCTCCCCCCAACTGGGCTGTTCCATCCCTCCCCCCACCCAACTGGGCTGTTCCATCCCCCCCCCCAACTGGGCTGTTCCATCCCTCCCTCCCCCCAACTGGGCTGTTCCATCCCTCCCCCACCCAACTGGGCTGTTCCATCCCTCCCTCCCCCCAACTGGGCTGTTCCATCCCCCCCTCCCCCCAACTGGGCTGTTCCATCCCTCCCCCCACCCAACTGGGCTGTTCCATCCCTCCCTCCCCCCAACTGGGCTGTTCCATCCCTCCCTCCCCCCAACTGGGCTGTTCCATCCCTCCCCCCACCCAACTGGGCTGTTCCATCCCTCCCCCCACCCAACTGGGCTGTTCCATCCCTCCCTCCCCCCAACTGGGCTGTTCCATCCCTCCCCCCACCCAACTGGGCTGTTCCATCCCTCCCTCCCCCCATCTGGGCTGTTCCATCCCTCCCCCCACCCAACTGGGCTTCCCTCTTTGTACTGTAAAACACCAGTCTGTTTCAGTGGTACAGTAAAACACCAGTCTGTTTCAGTGGTACAGTATAACACCAGTCTATTAGTGGTGTCTGTTTCAGTGGTACAGTAAAACACCAGTCTGTTTCAGTGGTATAGTATAACACCAGTCTATTAGTGGTGTCTGTTTCAGTGGTACAGTAAAACACCAGTCTATTAGTGGTGTCTGTTTCAGTGGTACAGTAAAACAGCAGTCTGTTTCAGTGGTACAGTATAACACCAGGCTATTAGTGGTGTCTGTTTCAGTGGTACAGTAAAACACCAGTCTGTTTCAGTGGTACAGTATAACACCAGTCTATTAGTGGTGTCGGTTTCAGTGGTACAGTATAACACCAGTCTGTTTCAGTGGTACAGTAAAACACCAGTCTATTAGTGGTGTCTGTTTCAGTGGTACAGTAAAACACCAGTCTGTTAGTGGTGTCTGTTTCAGTGGTACAGTAAAACACCAGTCTATTAGTGGTGTCTGTTTCATTGGTACAGTATAACACCAGTCTGTTTCAGTGGTACAGTAAAACACCAGTCTGTTTCAGTGGTACAGTATAACACCAGTCTATTAGTGGTGTCTGTTTCAGTGGTACAGTATAACACCAGTCTATTAGTGGTGTCTGTTTCAGTGGTACAGTAGAACACCAGTCTGTTTCAGTGGTACAGTAAAACACCAGTCTGTTTCAGTGGTACAGTATAACACCAGTCTATTAGTGGTGTCTGTTTCAGTGGTACAGTATAACACCAGTCTGTTTCAGTGGTACAGTATAACACCAGTCTATTAGTGGTGTCTGTTTCACAGGTACAGTAAAACACCAGTCTATTAGTGGTGTCTGTTTCATTGGTACAGTATAACACCAGTCTGTTTCAGTGGTACAGTAAAACACCAGTCTGTTTCAGTGGTACAGTATAACACCAGTCTATTAGTGGTGTCTGTTTCAGTGGTACAGTATAACACCAGTCTATTAGTGGTGTCTGTTTCAGTGGTACAGTATAACACCAGTCTGTTTCAGTGGTACAGTATAACACCAGTCTATTAGTGGTGTCTGTTTCAGTGGTACAGTATAACACCAGTCTGTTTCAGTGGTACAGTATAACACCAGTCTATTAGTGGTGTCTGTTTCAGTGGTACAGTAAAACACCAGTCTGTTTCAGTGGTACAGTAAAACACCAGTCTGTTTCAGTGGTACAGTATAACACCAGTCTATTAGTGGTGTCTGTTTCAGTGGTACAGTAAAACACCAGTCTATTAGTGGTGTCTGTTTCATTGGTACAGTATAACACCAGTCTGTTTCAGTGGTACAGTAAAACACCAGTCTGTTTCAGTGGTACAGTAAAACACCAGTCTGTTTCAGTGGTACAGTAAAACACCAGTCTGTTTCAGTGGTACAGTATAACACCAGTCTATTAGTGGTGTCTGTTTCACAGGTACAGTAAAACACCAGTCTATTAGTGGTGTCTGTTTCATTGGTACTGTATAACACCAGTCTGTTTCAGTGGTACAGTAAAACACCAGTCTGTTTCAGTGGTACAGTATAACACCAGTCTATTAGTGGTGTCTGTTTCAGTGGTACAGTATAACACCAGTCTATTAGTGGTGTCTGTTTCATTGGTACAGTATAACACCAGTCTGTTTCAGTGGTACAGTAAAACACCAGTCTGTTTCAGTGGTACAGTATAACACCAGTCTATTAGTGGTGTCTGTTTCAGTGGTACAGTATAACACCAGTCTATTAGTGGTGTCTGTTTCAGTGGTACAGTATAACACCAGTCTGTTTCAGTGGTACAGTATAACACCAGTCTATTAGTGGTGTCTGTTTCAGTGGTACAGTATAACAGAGGCGCATGCTAGAGGCCACAGATGCTACAAATTCAGTTTTTGTTGGCACGATGTCCGATTGCAATCTAAAAGTTGACATTATTATCTACGGAAGCAGACTGAGCGTTTTAAGAGTGACGGACGGCTGTCACTGGCTCGTTCAGTGGTTACAGAATACAGAGCTCTCGACTTCTCGTGTCCCCTCAAAACATTAGAGAGGGATTTTAATCCTTACTTGTCTGAGAGAGTGAGGGGGAGAGAGAGAGAGAAAAACAGGGGATTTGGATTGCTGTCAATTAGAATCCCTCGACACAATCCCTGTCCCTCTGCTCTCCTCCCCCCTCATCCCAGGCTATCTCCCTACTTCCCCCTGCCCTCCTCCCCCCTCATCCCAGGCTCTCTCCCTACTTCCCTCTGCCCTCCTCCCCCCTCATCCTAGGCTCTCTCCCTCCTTCCCTCTGCCCTCCTCCCCCCTCATCCTAGGCTCTCTCCCTCCTTCCCTCTGCCCTCCAACCCTTCTCATCCCTCGCTCTCTCCCTCCTTCCCTCTTCCTGATGGCTGTCCCAGTGACCCCAGAGAGAAAAGGTCAACCAGTGAAGAACAAAACATTGTAAATAAAACCCATATTTATATTTTTATTTATTTATTTTCTCTTTTTTGTCCTTTAACCATTTGCACATCGTTACAACACTGTATATAGACATAATATGACATATGTAATGTCTCTCATATTTTGTGTGAGTGTAATATTTACTGTTCGCATTTCATTATTTATTTCCCTTTTGTTTATCTATTTCACTTGTTTTGGCGATGTACATGTATTTTCCATGCCAATAAAGCACCTTGCATTTACATTGAGTGTGACGTCCCCTCCTCCCTCCTGTGTATCTTATCAAATTACTGCACGACAGACCACATATTCACCTTGCACACCCTAATTAACAAACAAACCAAAAGGCAACGTCATGAACTCCATAATGACAAAGCAAAAACGGTAGTTGTATTTTTTGAGAAGGAAAATGTATATATATATATATATATATTTTAAATCACATATTTTAAATCACACAAATATAAAATTTCAATAACTATTCAGACCCTATACTCAGTAAAGGGCCCTAACCCCCACCCAAAACAAGCCTTTTCCAGCAACCCCCTCCCCGTCACGAGAATTTAAAATCCCAATGATGATAACTAACAATTATTTAAGCTTTGACCAAATCCCCGAGGTTTGTAAGACCCTGGGTTTAATAATAATTAGGCAAAGACTCAGCTTATGCTAAAATAAAAAAATAAAAATATATATATAATTTATCAAATTAAAAGGTCCATAAAGTTTAATCAGAGAACATTTCTGAAGTCCATAATACAAAGACATGCCACTTTATAACTCACCCCGTCCCCAACTACTACACGCACAGACAGACACAGAAACAGTAGGTGGGATGTATCTTTCCCCATGGTTCTCACCACTCGTTTATCACTTCCAAGCTGGCAGTTACATCCTCCAGAGATTAGAGGAAACCTTGACAGAACTCCCCTTCCTGTTGTAAGTTTCTCAGAGTTCTAACCAGGTCAGGTCATACACAGTTGAATTGTTCTCTGTATTTTTCTAGACACACACAAACACACACACTTTTCTCTCCCTTACTTGTCTCTACCAAACCTTATTGAACTTAAGTTTATCACTTGAATTATTCATTATACATGTTACATGATCTTATAATTGCGTTATAATTACGTTTCAGGGTGGAACTCTTTAGTCATTACCTTAAACTTATAAATTCCCTTATCACCCCCCCGCTAAATGACTCATATTTAAAATGCTGTTACAGATGTTGCCCACAACACTTCATCTAGAAGTGAATGGGAATCTGAGCTATTGTTCTGGGAATGTTCCTGGTTTGCTGGGGATTCTTCCACTGTCATTAGACAAGCTAATTTTGCCGCTCCTCCACCACTCTACTCTGCTCTCTACGTTCTCAGCTGTTGTTAGTGGTTACCTGTTGTTATGGTTACCGTTTCCCTCTGTGACTTGAAACCAGACCTGAAGCCCCAAACGGAGGGACAACAGGCAGAGAGAGAGACACGCGCACAGATGTGTGTATACCCACAGAGAGCGAGACACGCACACAGATGTATGTATACCCACAGAGAGAGAGAGACCGAGAGAGACACAGAGAGAGACACAGAGAGAGATCCAGATAGAGAGAGACACAAAGAGAGACAGAGAGAGAGACAGAGAGAGACACACAAAGAGAGACAGAGAGAGACAGAGAGAGAGACACAGAGAGAGAGACAGAGCGAGACAGAGAGAGAGAGACACAAAGAGAGACAGAGAGAGACAGAGAGAGAGACACAGAGAGAGAGAGAGAGACAAAGAGAGACAGAAAGACAGAGAGATAGAGACAAAGAGAGCCCGAGAGAGAGAGACAGAGAGAGAGACAGAGAGAGAGAGACACAAAGAGAGACAGAGAGAGAGAGAGACACAGAGAGAGAGACAGAGAGAGACAGAGAGAGAGAGACACAAAGAGAGACAGAGAGAGACAGAGAAAGAAAGACACAAAGAGAGACAGAGAGAGACACAGAGAGAGAGAGACACAGAGACAGAGAGAGAGACAGAGAGAGACAGAGAGAGACACAGAGAGAGAAAGACACAGAGAGAGAGACAGAGAGAGACAGAGAGAGAGAGACACAAAGAGATACAGAGAGAGACAGAGAGAGAGAGACACAGAGAGAGAGACAAAGAGAGACAGAAAGACAGAGAGATAGAGACAAAGAGAGACTGAGAGAGAGAGAGAGAGAGAGAGAGAGACAGAGAGAGAGACACAAATAGAGACAGAGAGAGACAGAGAGAGAGAGAGACACAAATAGAGACAGAGAGAGACAGAGAGAGAGAGAGACAAAGAGAGAGAGAGACAAAGAGAGACAGAAAGACAGAGATATAGAGACAAAGAGAGACAGAGAGACAGAGAGATAGAGACAAAGAGAGACAGAGAGAGAGATATATGGTATAGAGCAGACCTAACTAACTCTATTAAATTAATCAAAACAGGAACATTTTACATTTGGCTAGAAATAATTCAAAAGGAAATTATCTCAACAGAGATGTCCTCCTGTGTGCCTCCTATATCCCCCCACTAGAATCCCTATACTTTAGTGAAGACAGCTTCTCCATCCTGAAGGGGGAAATCAATCATTTTCAGGCCCAGGGACATGTACTAGTCTGTGTTTACCTGAAGGTGACAGAATTCCCTCCCCCATATGCCCCCCTAGGCACAACTATGACAACATAACCAACAAAAACAGGTCACAACTCCTGCAGCTCTGTCGCATGCTGAAACAGTACATTTGACCTCTCAGCTTCACTATCAAATCTACACATTTCAAACAGAAAACCAAAGGAACAACAATGACAAATGGTTTGATGAAGAATGCAAAAACCTAAGAAAGAAATTGAGAAACCTGTCCAACCAAAAACAGAGACTCAGAAAACCTGAGGCTACGCCTTCACTATGGTGAATCACTGAAACAATACAGAAATACACTACGGAAAAAGAAGGAACAGCACTTCAGAAATCAGCTCAATGTAATTGAAGAATCCATAGACTCTAACCACTTCTGGGAAAATTGAAAAACACTAAACAAACAACAACACAAATAATTATTATATCCAAAATGGAGATGTTTGGGTAAACCACTTCTCCAATCTTTTTGGCTCTATGACAAAGTACAAACAGCAAAAACATATACATGATCAAATACAAATCTTAGAATCAACTATTAAAGACTTCCAGAACCCACTGGATTCTCCAATTACCTTGAATGAACTACAGGACAAAATACAAACCCTCCAACCCAAAAAGGCCAAATTCAAATTGGCTATACTAAAACTCTTTAACATCATCCTCAGCTCTGGCATCTTACCCAATACTCGGAAACAAGGACTGATCATCCCAATCCACAGAAGTGGAGACAAATTTGACCCCAAAACTACCGTGGTATATGCGTCAACAGCAACATTGGGAGAATCCTCTGCATTATAATTAACAGCAGACTCGTACATTTCCTTAGTGAAAACAATGTACTGAGCAAATGTCAAATTGGCTTTTTACCAAATTATCATATGACAGACCACGTATTCACCCTGCACACCCTAAATGACAAACAAACAAACCAAAACAAAGGCAAAGACTTCTCATGCTTTGTTGATTTAAAAAAGCCTTCGACTCAATTTGGCATGCGGGTCTGCTATACAAACTGATGGAAAGTGGTGTTGGAGATAAAACATACAACATTCTAAAATCCATGTACACAAACAACAAGTGTGCGGTTAAAATTGGCAAAAAAACACACATTTCTTCCCACAGGGCCGTGGGGTGAGACAGGGATGCAGCTTAAGCCCCACCCTCTTCAACATATATCAACGAATTGGCAAGGGCACTAGAACAGTCTGCAGCACCGGGCCTCACCCTACTAGAACCTGAAGTCAAATGTTTGCTGATTGAAAACTGTTTTCTGCCCCTCCCAAAAGATAGAATTTGTAGATAATTGTCCCCCTTTCTGGGACTCACCCACAAACAGGACCAATCCGGGCCTGTTGAGGAGTGATGGACTCCATCCTAGCTGGAGGGGTGCTCTCATCTTATGTACGAACATAGACAGGGCTCTAACTCACCTAGCTCCACAATGAAATAGGGTGCCGACCAGGCAGCAGGCTGTTAGCCAGTGTCATGACTGTCCTGATCAGGTCAGGTTTCAGGAGACCACAACCCTACAGATTACCTCTCAACCCCAACAGAGGAGGAGAGATCTAGGGGTCTGAAGATGTGGGGGGTTTTATGACCCCTTACGCCCCTGGTAAATCTCAGGCCACAGACAAATTCCTTTGTCCTGTTACTATGGAGAACCAGCCTCAGAACATTAAACATGAAATAAAGGGAATTTGGAACAATGGTTTCCGTCAGCCACAATGGTGGTCATGAATATGGAATATGAAAATGTATGTCATTTTTTGTTCTGTTATTAAAGGTTAATAGATGACGTTATTTCGAAAACATTGTAACATGAAGAATTTTCCTAGTATATGTTTGATGTTTATACATTGTACGTTGTGTGGAAAATGTCCAAATCAAAGAGAATGTTTTGGTAAAGATGAAATGTGAAGTTAGTGTCTAAAATGGGATTTGAGTCAAATCTAGACCTTGCTGAAAACTTGGTACGCCCAGAGAATCTGCCTAAAGGAGGAAAGCCCACTTCTGTCCCGAGGGTAGAAAACCTGTGAGTGAAGAATTTACAGATCAGACTAAGTGACCCGAGGTCTAAAAAGTCAACGAACCCAAAACGCAACACAAGTTTGAAGACAAATAAATATTTTTCTACCCAAGCTACGGATGAGTAGCTGTGTCTAAGCGGGTGAATTCAAGTCGAACCACCTAGCCTCCATCGCCCATCAAATCGTGGTATCTAAAGGGTTTTCATTCCTATGCTGTGAGCTCTGAGCTACAGAGCTGTCTGTCCTCAGAAGACCCCTTCCAGAGCGATGGAACAGACCACTAAGCCAAAAGGACACTGACATCCTGAGGACGACCAGAGAGTTGCGCCGGAGAAGTGCATCATTGAGCAGCCTGAACGGTCCACGTGGAGAATCCACAGAGACCTTCCCCACGTAATTACATCATTATATTCTGACCCATAAGAGCAGCAGTTTGGGACAAGGCTAGGGTTAGAATAGCATAGCTGACAAATTCACCCAAAGGTATATTTCTCTCTTGTACTTTCTCTTTTTCTCTCTCTGATAAATCCCCATTTTGGGAACACGCGCCAAAGTGTGTTGTTCTAATCAATAGCCTAAAATGTGTTTTTGTCTATGTGCATCTTTTATCATCATTTTAGCTTTATAGTAAATAAATACTCAACTAAGATTGGTGTGGAACTCATTGGTGAGACCCGGGTCCGAACTCATTGGTGGGACCCGGGTCCGAACTCATTGGTGAGACCCGGGTCCGTGCAGATTCACAGATTATGCGACGTTCAGAACGAGATTGTAGAGGTTATTGATTAATTAGCGGCTGTTGTAAAATCGATATTCTGATATTCTTTGAGTTAATTTGGGAAATAGAAACTCAATAAAAACTAGTTTTCCCATGGTGCCCCAGGTTAATGAGTTAACAGGTTAATGGGTTAACAGGTTAATGAGTTAACAGGTTAATGAGTTAACAGGTTAATGAGTTAATAATGAGTTAACAGGTTAATGAGTTGACAGGTTAATGAGTTAACAGGTTAATGAGTTAATAATTGGTTAACAGGTTAATGAGTTAATAATTGGTTAACAGGTTAATGAGCTAATAATTGGTTAACAGGTTAATGAGTTAATAATTGGTTAACAGGTTAATTAGTTAATAATTGGTTAACAGGTTAATGAGTTAATAATTGGTTAACAGGTTAATGAGTTAATAATTGGTTAACAGGTTAATGAGTTAATAATTGGTTAACAGGTTAATGAGTTAATAATTGCTTGATTCAGTTAATCACGCAATTAGAAACCTTTAATCATTCGATGAGCAACATTAACTAATACAACGTCACGACACCAGCCTGCCAGCTTAGTGGAGTTTGCCACTAGCACAGTCAGTGTAGTCAGCTCAGCTATCCCCATTGAGACCGTGTCTGTGCCTCGACCTAGGTTGGTTGGGCAAAACTAAACATGGCGGTGTTCACTAGGATAAAGACCTCCTCCATTCCTGCCATTATTGAAAGAGACTGTGACACCTCACATCTCAAAACAGGGCTACTTAATGTTAGATCCCTCACTTCCAAGGCCGTTATAGTCAATGAACTAATCACTGATCATAATCTTGATGTGATTGGCCTGACTGAAACATGGCATACGCCTGGTGAATTTACTGTGTTAAATGAGGCCTCACCTTCTGGCTACACTAGTGACCATATACAGAAAATACCCGAGGTCTGAAGCAAGCTTCCAGAAAATTGGAACGGAAATGGCGCCACACCAAACTGGAAGTCTTCCGACTAGCTTGGAAAGACAGTACTGTGCAGTACCGAAGAGCCCTCACTGCTGCTCGATCATCCTATTTTTCCAACTTAATTGAGGAAATTAAGAACAATCCGAAATGTATTTTTGATACTGTTGCAAAGCTAACAAAAAAGCAGCATTCCCCAAGAGAGGATGGCTTTCACTTCAGCAGTAATAAATTCACGAACTTCTTTGAGGAAAAGATCATGATCAGATATAAAATAAGATAAGAAATTACAGACTCCTCTTTAAATCTGCGTATTCCTCCAAAGCTCAGAGTCTGCACAACTCTGCCAGGACCTAGGATCAAGGAAGAACCTCAAGTGTTTTAGTACTATATCTCTTGACACAATGATGAAAATAATCATGGCCTCTAAACCTTCAAGCTGCATACTGGACCCTATTCCAACTAAACTACTGAAAGAGCTGCTTCCTGTGCGTGGCCCTCCTATGTTGAACATAATAAATGTCTCTCTATCCACCGGATGTATACCAAACTCACTAAAAGTGGCAGTAATAAAGCCTCTCTTGAAAAAGCCAAACCTGGACCAAGAAAATATAAAAAACTATCGGCCTATAATGAATCTCCCATACCTCTCAACATTTTTTGAAAAAGATGTTGTGCAGTAACTCACTGCCTTCCTGAAGTACAAAATGCTTCAGTCTGGTTTTAGACCCCATCATAGCACTGAGACTGCACTTGTGAAGGTGGTAAATTACCTTTTAATGGCGTCAGACCGAGGCTCTGCATCTGTCCTCGCGCTCCTAGACCTTAGTGCTGCTTTTGATACCATCGATCACCACATTCTTTTGGAGAGATTGGAAACCCAAATTGGTCTACACGGACAAGTTCTGGCCTGGTTTAGATCTTATCTGTCGGAAAGATATCAGTTTGTCTCTGTGAATGGTTTGTCCTCTGACAAATCAACTGTAAATTTCGGTGTTCCTCAAGGTTCCGTTTTAGGACCACTATTGTTTTCACGATATATTTTACCTCTTGGGGATGTCATTCGAAAACATAATGTTAACTTTCACTGCTATGCAGATGACACACAGCTGTACATTTCGATGAAACATGGTGAAGCCCCAAAATTGCTCTCGCTGGAAGCCTGTGTTTCAGACGTAAGGACGTGGATGGCTGCGAACCTTCTACTTTTAAACTTGGCCAAAACAGAGATGCTTGTTCTAGGTCCCAAGAAACAAATAGATCTTCTGTTGAATCTGACAATTAATATTGGTTGTACAGTCAACTCAAATTGTGAGGGACCTCAGCGTTACTCTGGACCCTGATCTCTCTTTTGACGAACATATCAAGACTGTTTCAAGGACAGCTTTTTTCCATCTACGTAACATTGCAGAAATCAGAAACTTTCTGTCCAAAAATGATGCAGAAAAATTCATCCATGCTTTTGTCACTTCTAGGTTAGACTACTGCAATGCTCTAATTCCCGGGTACCCAGATAAGGCACTAAATCAACTTCAGTTAGTGCTAAATACGGCTGCTAGAATCCTGAAAAACCAAAAAAACAAGAAAGAACCAAAGAACCAAAAAATGTGATCATATTATTCCAGTGCTAGCCTCCCTACACTGGCTTCCTGTCAATGAAAGGGCTGATTTCAAGGTTTTACTGCTAACCTACAAAGCATTACATGGGCTTGCTCCTACCTATCTCTCTGATTTGGTCCTGCCGTACATACCTACACGTACGCTATGGTCACAAGACGCAGGCCTCCTAATTGTCCCTAGAATTTCTAAGCAAACAGCTGGAGGCAGGGCTTTCTCCTATAGAGCTCTATTTTCATGGAACGGTCTGCCTACCCATGTGAGAGACGCAGACTCGGTCTCAACCTATAAGTCTTTATTGAAGACTCATCTCATCAGTGGGTCATTTGAACGAGTGTAGTCTGGCCCAGGAGTGGGAAGGTGAACGGAAAGGCTCTGGAGCAACGAACCACCCTTGCTGTCTCTGCCTGGCCGGTTCCCCTCTTTCCACTGGGATTCTCTGCCTCTAACCCTATTACAGGGGCTGAGTCACTGGCTTACTGGTGCTCTTCCATGCCGTCCCTAGGAGGGGTGCATGACTTGAGTGGGTTGAGTCACTGATGTGATCTTCCTGTCTGGGTTGGCGCCCCCCCTTGGGTTGTGCCGTGGCAGAGATCTTTGTGGGCTATACTCGGCCTTGTCTCAGGATGGTAAGTTGGTGGTTGAAGATATCCCTCTAGTGGTGTGGGGACTCTGCTTTGGCAAAGTGGGTGGGGTTATATCCTGCCTGTTTGGCCCTATCCGGGGGTATAATCAGATGGGGCCACAGTGTCTCCTGACCCCTCCTGTCTCAGCCTTCAGTATTTATGCTGCAGTAGTTTATGTGTCGGGGGGCTAGGGTCAGTCTGTTATATCTGGCGTGTATCTGGAGTATTTCTCCTGTCTTCTCCAGTGTCCTGTGTGAATTTAAGTATGCTCTCTCTAATTCTCTTCTTTCTCTCTCTCAGAGTACCTGAGCCCTAGGACCATGCCTCAGGAAAACCTGGCATGATGACTCCTTGCTGTCCCCAGTCCACATGGCCGTGCTTGTGCTCCAGTACAGTTGTATTGATATAGAAGGAGGGATAGTACAGTTGTATAGAAGGAGGGATAGTACAGTTGTATTGAAGGAGGGATAGTACAGTTGTATTGATATAGAAGGAGGGATAGTACAGATGTATAGAAGGAGGGATAGTACAGTTGTATTGAAGGAGGGATAGTACAGTTGTAATGATATTGAAGGAGGGATAGTACAGTTGTATTGATATAGAAGGAGGGATAGTACAGTTGTAATGATATTGAAGGATGGATAGTACAGTTGTATTGATATAGAAGGAGGGATAGTACAGTTGTATTGATATAGAAGGAGGGATAGTACAGTTGTATAGAAGGAGGGATAGTACAGTTGTATTGATATAGAAGGAGGGATAGTACAGTTGTATAGAAGGAGGGATAGTACAGTTGTATTGATATAGAAGGAGGGATAGTACAGTTGTATTGATATAGAAGGAGGGATAGTACAGTTGTATTGATATTGGTCCATTTCACCAAACAGGGACTGGGGTCCATTTCACCACACAGGGACTGGGGTCCATTTCACTACACAGGGACTGGGGTCCATTTCACCACACAGGGACTGGGGTCCATTTCACCACAGAGGGACTGGGGTCCATTTCACTACACCAGGGACTAGGGTCCATTTCACCACACAGGGACTGTGGTCCATTTCACTACACAGGGACTGGGGTCCATTTCACCACACAGGGACTGGGGTCCATTTCACCACACAGGGACTGTGGTCCATTTCACTACACAGGGACTGGGGTCCATTTCACCACACAGGGACTGGGGTCCATTTAACTACACCAGGGACTGGGGTCCATTTCACCAAACAGGGACTGGGGTCCATTTCACCAAACAGGGACTGGGGTCCATTTCACCACACAGGGACTGGGGTCCATTTAACTACACCAGGGACTGGGGTCCATTTCACTACACCAGGGACTGGGGTCCATTTCACCAAACAGGGACTGGGGTCCATTTCACCAAACAGGGACTGGGGTCCATTTCACCACACAGGGACTGGGGTCCATTTCACCTCACAGGGACTGGGGTCCATTTCACCACACAGGGACTGGGGTCCATTTCACTACACAGGGACTGGGGTCCATTTCACCACACAGGGACTGGGGTCCATTTAACCACACAGGTACTGGGGTCCATTTCACTACACCAGGGACTGGGGTCCATTTCACCACACAGGGACTGGGGTCCATTTAACCACACAGGTACTGGGGTCCATTTCACTACACCAGGGACTGGGGTCCATTTCACCACACAGGGACTGGGGTCCATTTCACCACACAGGGACTGGGGTCCATTTCACCACACAGGGACTGGGGTCCATTTCACCACACAGGGACTGGGGTCCATCCATCCATCCTGTAGTTGTTGTCATGATGGTGGCGTAGCGCGGGGCGACCGGGCGTTAGATAAGGAGGAGATAAATATAGAGACCCTGCTTTGTGTTCTTAATCCGGCCACAGGCTAGTGGCCAAGGAAGTAGCGTTTTAAATAGGTCAGCAACATCTTCTTTAGTCGGAGACAACACTAACACACTCTCTCTGGCTTTCAGAGGAGAAGGGGGGGCTGAGTGTGTGTGGAGGGGGGGTTAAGTGTGTGTGTTGAGAGGAGAAGGGGGGGCTGAGTGTGTGTGGAGGGGGGGTTAAGTGTGTGTGTTGAGAGGAGAAGGGGGGCTGAGTGTGTGTGGAGGGGGGGGTTAAGTGTGTGTGTTGAGAGGAGAAGGGGGGCTGAGTGTGTGTGGAGGGGGGGGTTAAGTGTGTGTGTGGAGGGGGGGGGGCTGAGTGTGTGTGGAGGGGGGGGTTAAGTGTGTGTGTTGAGAGGAGAAGGGGGGGCTGAGTGTGTGTGGAGGGGGGGGTTAAGTGTGTGTGTTGAGAGGAGAAGGGGGGGCTGAGTGTGTGTGGAGGGGGGGGTTAAGTGTGTGTGTGGAGGGGGGGGGGCTGAGTGTGTGTGGAGGGGGTTGGAGACAACACTAACACACTCTCTCTGGCTTTCAGTTAGAGGAGAAGGGGGGGATGAGTGTGTGTGGAGGGGGGGGGGGGGGGTTGGAAGAGAAATGAACATTCAATTCTCTGGCAACAATTCTGGTGGACATTCCTGCAGTCAACATGCCAATTGCACGCTCCCTCAAAACTTCTGTGATATTGTGTTGAGTGACAAAACTTCACATTTTAGAGTGGCTTTTTATTGTCCCCAGCACAAGGTGCACCTGTGTAATGATCATGCTGTCAGCTTCTTGATATGCCACACCTTTCAGGTGGATGGATGTATTTGGCAAAGGAGAGATGCTCACTTACAGGGATGGAAACAAATTTGTCCAAAAACATTGTGAGAAATAAGCTTTTTGTGCATATTTCTGGGATATTTTACTACATTGGTAGTAACACTTTACCAACACTTTACATGTTTGTGTTTTATATTTTCGTTCAAAATGGTAAGAATTTGTGAATGCGTCTTAGATGGTCGCTGTCGACCTTCCTGTGGTCCTGAACTTCAGTTCTGATACAGTCGCTGTCCACTGTCCGCTGGGCCTGAACTTCACAGTTCTGATACGGTCGCTGTCCACTGTCCTGTGGTCCTGAACTTCACAGTTCTGATACGGTCGCTGTCCACTGTCCTGTGGTCCTGAACTTCACAGTTCTGATACGGTCGCTGTTCACTGTCCTGTGGTCCTGAACTTCACAGTTCTGATACGGTCGCTGTCCACTGTCCTGTGGTCCTGAACTTCACAGTTCTGATACGGTCGCTGTCCACTGTCCTGTGGTCCTGAACTTCACAGTTCTGATACGGTCGCTGTTCACTGGTCCTGAACTTCACAGTTGGATCATTGTTGGATCATTGTTACTCTAACTCCCGCGACGCATATAAGGCCCTGCCCCGCCCCCCTTTCGGAAAAGCTGACCACGACTCCATTTTGTTGATCCCTGCCTACAGACAGAAACTAAAACAAGAGGCTCCCACGCTGAGGTCTGTCCAACGCTGGTCCGACCAAGCTGACTCCACACTCCAAGACTGCCTCCATCACGTGGACTGGGAGATGTTTCGTATTGCGTCAGATAACAACATTGACGAATACGCTGATTCGGTGTGCGAGTTCATTAGAACGTGCGTTGAAGATGTCGTTCCCATAGCAACGATTAAAACATTCCCTAACCAGAAACCGTGGATTGATGGCAGCATTCGTGTGAAACTGAAAGCGCGAACCACTGCTTTTAATCAGGGCAAGGTGTCTGGTAACATGACCGAGTACAAACAGTGCAGCTATTCCCTCCGCAAGGCTATCAAATAAGCTAAGCGCCAGTACAGAGACAAAGTAGAATCTCAATTCAACGGCTCAGACACAAGAGGCATGTGGCAGGGTCTACAGTCAATCACGGACTACAGGAAGAAATCCAGCCCAGTCACGGACCAGGATGTCTTGCTCCCAGGCAGACTAAATAACTTTTTTGCCCGCTTTGAGGACAATACAGTGCCACTGACACAGCCTGCAACGAAAACATGCGGTCTCTCCTTCACTGCAGCCGAGGTGAGTAAGACATTTAAACGTGTTAACCCTCGCAAGGCTGCAGGCCCAGACGGCATCCCCAGCCGCGCCCTCAGAGCATGCGCAGACCAGCTGGCCGGTGTGTTTACGGACATATTCAATCAATCCCTATACCAGTCTGCTGTTCCCACATGCTTCAAGAGGGCCACCATTGTTCCTGTTCCCAAGAAAGCTAAGGTAACTGAGCTAAACGACTACCGCCCCGTAGCACTCACTTCCGTCATCATGAAGTGCTTTGAGAGACTAGTCAAGGACCATATCACCTCCACCCTACCTGACACCCTAGACCCACTCCAATTTGCTTACCGCCCAAATAGGTCCACAGACGATGCAATCTCAACCACACTGCACACTGCCCTAACCCATCTGGACAAGAGGAATACCTATGTGAGAATGCTGTTCATCGACTACAGCTCGGCATTCAACACCATAGTACCCTCCAAGCTCGTCATCAAGCTCGAGACCCTGGGTCTCGACCCCGCCCTGTGCAACTGGGTACTGGACTTCCTGACGGGCCGCCCCCAGGTGGTGAGGGTAGGCAACAACATCTCCTCCCCGCTGATCCTCAACACTGGGGCCCCACAAGGTTGCGTTCTGAGCCCTCTCCTGTACTCCCTGTTCACCCACGACTGCGTGGCCACGCACGCCTCCAACTCAATCATCAAGTTTGCGGACGACACAACAGTGGTAGGCTTGATTACCAACAACGACGAGACGGCCTACAGGGAGGAGGTGAGGGCCCTCGGAGTGTGGTGTCAGGAAAATAACCTCACACTCAACGTCAACAAAACTAAGGAGATGATTGTGGACTTCAGGAAACAGCAGAGGGAACACCCCCCTATCCACATCGATGGAACAGTAGTGGAGAGGGTAGCAAGTTTTAAGTTCCTCGGCATACACATCACAGACAAACTGAATTGGTCCACTCACACAGACAGCATCGTGAAGAAGGCGCAGCAGCGCCTCTTCAACCTCAGGAGGCTGAAGAAATTCGGCTTGTCACCAAAAGCACTCACAAACTTCTACAGATGCACAATCGAGAGCATCTTGGCGGGCTGTATCACCGCCTGGTATGGCAACTGCACCGCCCTCAACCGTAAGGCTCTCCAGAGGGTAGTGAGGTCTGCACAACGCATCACCGGGGGCAAACTACCTGCCCTCCAGGACACCTACACCACCCGATGTCACAGGAAGGCCATAAAGATCATCAAGGACATCAACCACCCGAGCCACTGCCTGTTCACCCCGCTATCATCCAGAAGGCGAGGTCAGTACAGGTGCATCAAAGCTGGGACCGAGAGACTGAAAAACAGCTTCTATCTCAAGGCCATCAGACTGTTAAACAGCCACCACTAACACTGAGTGGCTGCTGCCAACACACTGACATTGACTCAACTCCAGCCACTTTAATAATGGGAATTGATGGGAAATGATGTAAATATATCACTAGCCACTTTAAACAATGCTACCTTATATAATGTTACTTACCCTACATTATTCATCTCATATGCATACGTATATACTGTACTCTATATCATCGACTGTATCCTTATGTAATACATGTATCACTAGCCACTTTAAACTATGCCACTTTGTTTACATACTCATCTCATTTGTACATACTGTACTCGATACCATCTACTGTATCTTGCCTATGCTGCTCTGTACCATCACTCATTCATATATCCTTATGTACATATTCTTTATCCCCTTACACTGTGTACAAGACAGTAGTTTTGGAATTGTTAGTTAGATTACTTGTTATTACTGCATTGTCGGAACTAGAAGCACAAGCATTTCGCTACACTCGCATTAACATCTGCTAACCATGTGTATGTGACAAATAAAATTTGATTTGATTTGATACAGTCGCTGTCCACTGTCCTGTGGGCCTGAACTTCAGTTCTGATACGGTCGCTGTCCACCGTCCTGTGGTCCTGAACTTCACAGTTCTGATACGGTCACTGTCCACTGTCCTGTGGTGCTCAAATTCACAGTTCTGATACGGTCGCTGTCCACTGTCCTGTGGTCCTGAACTTCCCAGTTCTGATACAGTCGCTGTCCACTGTCCTGTGGTCCTGAACTTCACAGTTCTGATACGGTCACTGTCCACTGTCCTGTGGTCCTGAACTTCACAGTTCTGATACGGTCGCCGTCCGCAGGTCCTGAACTTCACAGTTCTGATACAGTCGCTGTCCACCGTGCTGTGGTCCTGAACTTCACAGTTCTGATACGGTCACTGTCCACTGTCCTGTGGCCCTGAACTTCACAGTTCTGATACGGTCGCTGTCCGCAGGTCCTGAACTTCACAGTTCTGATACGGTCGCCGTCCACTGGTCCTAAACTTCACAGTTCTGATACGGTTGCTGTCCACTGTCCTGTGGTCCTGAACTTCACAGTTCTGATATGATCGGTGTTCACTGGTCCTGAACTTCACAGTTGTGATACGGTCGCTGTCCTGTGCTCCTGAACTTCACAGTTCTGATACGGTCGCTGTCCACTGTCCTGTGGTCCTGAACTTCACAGTTCTGATATGATCGCTGTCCACTGGTCCTGAACTTCACAGTTGTGATACGGTCGCTGGCCGCTTCAGTGGAGCTGAAACAGCTTAGTCTGCAATCATTCACACTGAGGAGGCTGCTGCTCTGATACACAACAGACCCAGTCTTTACCACTGAGGAGGCTGCTGCTCTAATACACAACAGACCCAGTCTTTACCACTGAGGAGGCTGCTGCTCTGATACACAACAGACCCAGTCTTTACCACTGAGGAGGCTGCTGCTCTAATACACAACAGACCCAGTCTTTACCACTGAGGAGGCTGCTGCTCTAATACACAACAGACCCAGTCTTTACCACTGAGGAGGCTGCTGCTCTGATACACAACAGACCCAGTCTTTACCACTGAGGAGGCTGATGTTCTAATACACAACAGACCCAGTCTTTACTGCTGCTCTGATACACAACAGTCCCAGTCTTTACCACTGAGGAGACTACTGCTATAATACACAACAGACCCAGTCTTTACTGCTGCTCTAATACACAACAGACCCAGTCTTTACTGCTGCTCTAATAGACAACAGACCCAGTCTTTACTGCTGCTCTAATATCTAATCTGGTGGTTGGAGGAAAGGGGTGGGGGGCCACCTGGTGGTTGGAGGGAGGGAGTGGGGTGCCAGCTGGTGGTTGGAAGGAGGTGTTGGGGGCCCTCTGGTGGTTGGAGGGAGGGGGTGGGGGCCCTCTGGTGGTTGGAGGGAGGTGTTGGGGGCCCTCTGGTGGTTGGAAGGAGGTGTTGGGGGCCCTCTGGTGGTTGGAAGGAGGTGTTGGGGGCCCTCTGGTGGTTGGAAGGAGGTGTTGGGGGCCCTCTGGTGGTTGGAGGGAGGGGGTGGGGGCCCTCTGGTGGTTGGAAGAAGTGATGAGGCATTAGAAGAGGGGTTATAGGTTTAGTGAGGGGACAGCGAGGGAGAGGGTGGGGGGCCCTCTGGTGGTTGGAGGGAGGGGGTGGGGGCCCTCTGGTGGTTGGAGGGAGGTGTTGGGGGCCCTCTGGTGGTTGGAAGGAGTGATGAGGCAGTAGAAGATTGGTTAGAAGTTTAGTGAGGGGACAGCGAGGGAGGGGGTGGGGGGCCCTCTGGTGGTTGGAAGGAGTGATGAGGCAATAGAAGAGGGGGTTAGAGGTTTAGTGAGGGGACGGGGAGGGAACTCTGGCTCCAGCAGTAATCCAGCTCCTAGCTGCCCCTCCAGCCCCCCCAGGCTCCAGCTACTAATGAGAACAATCAGCGGAGCGGAGCAGACCGCTGACAGCTTGGCACTCGCTGCTGGGAGAGAGACAGACACTGCTGGGAGAGAGACACACTGCTGGGAGAGAGACACACTGCTGGGAGAGAGACAGACACACTGCTGGGAGAGAGACACACTGCTGGGAGAGAGACACACTGCTGGGAGAGAGACAGACACACTGCTGGGAGAGAGAGAGACACACTGCTGGGAGAGAGACAGACACACTGCTGGGAGAGAGAGAGACACACTGCTGGGAGAGAGACAGACACACTGCTGGGAGAGAGAGAGACACACTGCTGGGAGAGAGACAGACACACTGCTGGGAGAGAGACAGACACACTGCTGGGAGAGAGAGAGACACACTGCTGGGAGAGAGACAGACACACTGCTGGGAGAGAGACAGACACACTGCTGGGAGAGAGACAGACACACTGCTGGGAGAGAGACAGACACACTGCTGGGAGAGAGACAGACACTGCTGGGAGAGAGACAGACACACTGCTGGGAGAGAGACAGACACACTGCTGGGAGAGAGACAGGCACACTGCTGGGAGAGAGACAGACACACTGCTGGGAGAGAGACAGACACACTGCTGGGAGAGAGACAGACACACTGCTAGGAGAGAGACACAGACACACTGCTGGGAGAGAGACAGACACACTGCTGGGAGAGAGACAGACACACTGCTAGGAGAGAGACACAGACACACTGCTGGGAGAGAGACAGACACACTGCTGGGAGAGAGACAGACACACTGCTAGGAGAGAGACACAGACACACTGCTGGGAGAGAGACAGACACACTGCTGGGAGAGAGACAGACACTGCTGGGAGAGAGACAGACACACTGCTGGTAGAGAGACAGACACACTGCTGGGAGAGAGACAGACACACTGCTAGGAGAGAGACAGACACACTGCTGGGAGAGAGACAGACACACTGCTAGGAGAGAGACACAGACACACTGCTGGGAGAGAGACAGACACACTGCTGGGAGAGAGACAGACACACTGCTGGGAGAGAGACAGACACACTGCTAGGAGAGAGACACAGACACACTGCTGGGAGAGAGACAGACACACTGCTGGGAGAGAGACAGGCACACTGCTGGGAGAGAGACAGACACACTGCTGGGAGAGAGACAGACACACTGCTGGGAGAGAGACAGACACACTGCTAGGAGAGAGACACAGACACACTGCTGGGAGAGAGACAGACACACTGCTGGGAGAGAGACAGACACACTGCTAGGAGAGAGACACAGACACACTGCTGGGAGAGAGACAGACACACTGCTGGGAGAGAGACAGACACACTGCTAGGAGAGAGACACAGACACACTGCTGGGAGAGAGACAGACACACTGCTGGGAGAGAGACAGACACTGCTGGGAGAGAGACAGACACACTGCTGGTAGAGAGACAGACACACTGCTGGGAGAGAGACAGACACACTGCTAGGAGAGAGACACAGACACACTGCTGGGAGAGAGACAGACACACTGCTGGGAGAGAGACAGACACACTGCTGGGAGAGAGACAGACACACTGCTAGGAGAGAGACACAGACACACTGCTGGGAGAGAGACAGACACACTGCTGGGAGAGAGACAGACACACTGCTGGGAGAGAGACAGACACACTGCTGGGAGAGAGACAGACACACTGCTGGGAGAGAGACAGACACACTGCTGGGAGATTCAGACACACTGCTGGGAGAGACAGACACACTGCTAGGAGAGAGAGAGACACACTGCTGGGAGAGACAGACACACTGCTGGGAGAGACAGACACACTGCTAGGAGAGAGACAGACACACTGCTGGGAGAGAGACAGACACACTGCTGGGAGAGAGAGACACACTGCTGGGAGAGACAGACACACTGCTGGGAGAGACAGACACACTGCTGGGAGAGAGACACAGACACACTGCTGGGAGAGAGACAGACACGCTGCTGGGAGAGAGACACAGACACGCTGCTGGGAGAGAGACACAGACACACTGCTGGGAGAGAGACAGACACACTGCTGGGAGAGAGACAGACACACTGCTGGGAGAGAGACAGACACACTGCTGGTAGAGAGACAGACACACTGCTGGGAGAGAGACAGACACACTGCTGGGAGAGAGACAGACACACTGCTGGGAGAGAGACACAGACACACTGCTGGGGGAGAGACAGACACACTGCTGGGAGAGACACAAACACACTGCTGCCTGCCTCTCTGTCTTACCCTGGTTGGCTCTGTCTGTCTGTCTGTCTGTCTGTCTGTCTGTCTGTCTGTCTGCCTGCCTCTCTGTCTTACAATAAGCCTACCCACCTGTCTGTCTTACCAGGCTCTGCTCTGTCCTGTATCTGTCCTGTATCTGTCCTGTATCTGTCCTGCTTGGCTCTCTGTTTGTTGTCCAGCTATCTGCCTTCCTCTGGTCTCTCTGTCAACATGGCCAGCCTGCCTTCCTCTGCTCTGTCTGTCAACATGGCCGGCCTGCCTTCCTCTGCTCTGTCTGTCAACATGGCCGGCCTGCCTTCCTCTGTTCTGTCTGTCAACCTGGCCAGCCTGCTTTCCACTGCTCTGTCTGTCAACATGGCCGGCCTGCCTTCCTCTGGTCTGTCTGTCAACATGGCCAGCCTGCCTTCCTCTGCTCTGTCTGTCAACATGGCCGGCCTGCCTTCCTCTGTTCTGTCTGTCAACCTGGCCAGCCTGATTTCCTCTGCTCTGTCTGTCAACATGGCCGGCCTGCCTTCCTCTGTTCTGTCTGTCAAAATGGCCAGCCTGCTTTCCTCTGCTCTGTCTGTCAACATGGCCAGCCTGCCTTCCTCTGCTCTGTCTGTCAACATGGCCAGCCTGCTTTCCTCTGCTCTGTCTGTCAACATGGCCAGCCTGCCTTCCTCTGGTCTGTCTGTCAACATGGCCAGCCTGCCTTCCTCTGGTCTGTCTGTCAACATGGCCAGCCTGCCTTCTTCTGGTCTGTCTGTCAACATGGCCAGCCTGCTTTCCTCTGTTTTGTCTGTCAACATGGCCAGCCTGCTTTCCTCTGCTCTGTCTGTCAACATGGCCGGCCTGCCTTCCTCTGGTCTGTCTGTCAACATGGCCAGCCTGCCTTCCTCTGCTCTGTCTGTCATCATGGCCAGCCTGCCTTCCTCTGGTCTGTCTGTCAACATGGCCGGCCTGCCTTTCTCTGGTCTGTCTGTCAACATGGCCAGCCTGCTTTCCTCTGGTCTGTCTGTCAACATGGCCAGCCTGCTTTCCCCTGTTATGTGTGTCTGCCTCCCGCCTGGCTATCCTTTTTAGCCTGCCTGCCCTGTGTGTCTGCCAGGATAGGACTGCAAGGCATTCAGCCATGGCAGGAAGGGCACTATGTCTGTCACCAAGCTGAGACCCCCTCCAGCCTCTCACCACCTCTTCTACATGTCAGACAATTAAAGCCAACACAGATAGATCACTGCCCGATGTGTCAGGGGGTATTTAAGGATCCTGTCCTGGGTCAGAGCTGAACTCTCATCTGAGGGCCTGGTATCTTCTTCGCACCGTGAGGGCCTGGTATCTTCTCAGCACGGTGACTACTGAATTGTTCTGGGACAGAGCTGAACTCTCATCTGAGGGCCTGGTATCTTCTTAGCACCGTGAGGGCCTGGTATCTTCTCAGCACGGTGAGGGCCTGGTATCTTCTCGGCACAGTGACTACTGGATTGTTCTGGGACAGAGCTGAACTCTCATCTGAGGGCCTGGTATCTTCTCAGCACCGTGAGGGCCTGGTATCTTCTTAGCACCGTGAGGGCCTGGTATCTTCTCAGCACGGTGACTACTGGTTTGTTCTGGGACAGAGCTGAACTCTCATCTGAGGGCCTGGTATCTTCTCAGCACGGTGAGGGCCTGGTATCTTCTTACCACAGTGAGGGCCTGGTATCTTCTTAGCACCGTGAGGGCCTGGTATCTTCTCAGCACCGTGAGGGCCTGGAATCTTCTCAGCACCGTGAGGGCCTGGTATCTTCTTAGCACCGTGAGGGCCTGGTATCTTCTCAGCACCGTGAGGGCCTGGAATCTTCTCAGCATCGTGAGGGCCTGGTATCTTCTTAGCACCGTGAGGGCCTGGTATCTTCTTAGCACCGTGAGGGCCTGGTATCTTCTCAGCATCGTGAGGGCCTGGTATCTTCTTAGCACCGTGAGGGCCTGGTACCTCCTCAGCACCGTGAGGGCCTGGTATCTTCTTAGCACCGTGAGGGCCTGGTATCTTCTTAGCACCGTGAGGGCCTGGTATCTTCTTAGCACCGTGAGGGCCTGGTATCTTCTCAGCATCGTGAGGGCCTGGTATCTTCTCAGCACCGTGAGGGCCTGGTATCTTCTCAGCACCGTGAGGGCCTGGTATCTTCTCAGCACCGTGAGGGCCTGGTATCTTCTCTGCACCGTGAGGGCCTGGTATCTTCTTAGCACCGTGAGGGCCTGGTATCTTCTCAGCATGGTGACTACTGGTTTGTTCTGGGACAGAGCTGAACTCTCATCTGAGGGCCTGGTATCTTCTCAGCACCGTGAGGGCCTGGTATCTTCTTAGCACCGTGAGGGCCTGGTATCTTCTTAGCACCGTGAGGGCCTGGTATCTTCTTAGCACCGTGAGGGCCTGGTATCTTCTTAGCACCGTGAGGGCCTGGTATCTTCTCAAGCATGGTGAGGGCCTGGTATCTTCTTAGCACCATGAGGGCCTGGTATCTTCTTAGCACCGTGAGGGCCTGGTATCTTCTTAGCACCGTGAGGGCCTGGTATCTTCTCAAGCATGGTGAGGGCCTGGTATCTTCTTAGCACCATGAGGGCCTAGTATCTTCTCAGCACGGTGAGGGCCTGGTATCTTCTCAGCACCGTGAGGGCCTGGTATCTTCTTACCACGGTGAGGGCCTGGTATCTTTTTAGCACCGTGAGGGCCTAGTATCTTCTCAGCACGGTGAGGGCCTGGTATCTTCTCAGCACCGTGAGGGCCTGGTATCTTCTTACCACGGTGACTACTGGATTGAGTAGAGGGGGGAGGCCGTGTTAAAACAACATGCCAGATTAGAGGGGACATATTTATTTCCATTTGTTGTTTCAGACTGATCTGATCTCTGATCTACAGTGTAGGGAACATAGAAGTAGAGTTAGGTGGGACCTTAATCAATAGTCCCAAGGAGTTACCATATTGATCTCTAGAGATCAGAACATGTGGAGGGGCCCTGGGTGAACATGGTCATCATGCTAAATGGACATCTAGTTATACATCCAAGAATAATACAATATTAAAATATAAAGGGTTGTGATATTTTAATTACATTTTTTTTTAAAGAAATTCAAACTCAAAGAATCAAAACTATGTATGTTGTTGTGCTCTCCTCTCAGAGTCAAGATGTGGAAAAAACCACCCCCCCCCTTCAGTTAGGAATGACAGATTGTCTAACAGAGAGACGTTTTCAAAGGCTTCTCAGACAGCGGTTGGTTCAACAGCTCTTTAGACATCAGGAATGCTCATTACTTTCTCATCCGGGGTTCGTCCTCTCGTCCCCCCCTCTCTATCTCTCTCTCCCTGTCTCTATCCAGCTCTTTCTCTCTCTCCCTCCCTCCCTCTGTCTCTCTCGGTATTATTTACTTTCCCGAGAGAGACCAGGGAGCACGCGCGCTCATGGCTTAGCCTCGTCCGTTCCAAACACACATACAGTATTGTTTTATCGGCGGAGGGCGCGTTGGATTTGATCCAGCTTTAACTGCTGCTGCTTGTCAGTTCAGCTGTCGGGGTGAAACCGTTGGAGGGGTTATTGTTGTTGGTTCAACACTACAAGTATTTTCCGTTTTTATATTTATAAAGCCTATTTAATGGATACGGTATGGAGATAGCGCTGGTGAGTTTTGAGAACGGCGGAGCGAAAGGAAGCGGTGGCAATGCCGGAGATGTAGCCTGCCGTAACGCGCTGGATCACCCTCAACCTCCGCCGTTTGTCCAGTGTGGACTCAGCGAGCTGGGCTACAGCGGTCACAAAGAGATTAATACAATCGGGAGTCCCAAACCGAGGACGTGGAAAATCAACGATATGAATAACACTTTGAGTTGCAACGAGAACGTGATGGATGCGCTTTGGCGCGCAGACCACAGTCCCCATCTGTTGGACGATGACATGTTGGATATTGAGCGCAGAGACATGGACAACAACGAGAGGGTGCTGATCAACATCGCTGGGTTAAAGTACGAGACACAGCTAGGGACACTCAACCAGTTCCCCGAAACGTTACTGGGGGACCCCTATAAGAGGATCAAATACTTCGACCCGCTCCGGAACGAGTACTTTTTCGACCGTAACCGGCCGAGTTTCGACGGGATCTTATATTTCTATCAGTCGGGAGGTAAGATCAGACGACCTGTCAATGTGTCTATCGACGTGTTCGCCGATGAGATTCGGTTTTACCGACTAGGGGAAGAGGCCATGGAACGGTTTAGAGAAGACGAGGGGTTTATTAAAGAAGAAGAGAAACCGCTACCGCAGAATGAGTTTCAGAAACAAGTCTGGCTCATATTCGAATATCCGGAGAGTTCCAGCCCGGCGCGAGGCATCGCTATAGTCTCAGTGCTGGTCATCACCATATCCATTATCACATTTTGCATGGAGACACTACCGGAGTTCAGGGACGAGAGGGAGCTACCGGTCACCAGTCGGCCTGGTAACAACACCGTTCCGCGTCCCTCTCTCACATTCACAGACCCTTTCTTCATAGTGGAAACCACTTGCGTGATATGGTTCACTTTTGAATTCATAGTGCGTTTCTTCGCCTGCCCCAGTAAGTCGGAGTTCTCCAAGACCGTCATGAACATCATAGACATCATGTCTATCCTGCCTTACTTCATCACGGTGGGCACAGAGCTGGCGGAGCAGCAGGTGGAGGAACCGCAGGAGCACGGCAACGGACAGACCATGTCTCTGGCCATCCTCAGGGTCATCCGGCTGGTCAGGGTGTTCAGGATCTTCAAGCTGTCCAGACACTCCAAGGGGCTTCAGATATTAGGACAAACCCTCAAAGCCAGTATGAGAGAGTTGGGGTTGCTCATTTTCTTCCTCTTCATCGGAGTCATCCTCTTCTCCAGCGCTGTGTTCTTCGCCGAAGCAGACGAGCCCGAATCGCATTTCTCCAGCATCCCCGACGCCTTCTGGTGGGCCGTGGTCACCATGACAACGGTGGGCTATGGGGACATGAGGCCGGTGACAGTGGGGGGGAAGATAGTGGGCTCTCTCTGCGCCATCGCCGGGGTGCTGACCATCGCGCTGCCGGTGCCTGTCATCGTGTCCAACTTTAACTATTTCTACCACAGGGAGACGGACCAGGACCAGTCTTCTCTGAAAGACGACCCGCCCAACAGCAGTCAGGACAGTCCTCAGTTAAGGAGGAAGGACAGTAAGGGATCTGCCAAGTCGGGAGACGAGGAGGACGGAACAGGAGCGGAGAAGGAGAATATCAAGGCTAACAGCAGCATGAACATTAAACGATCCCTTTACGCGTTCTGTCTGAACAAGACGGAGTCGGACCTGTAGTCCCCACAGACAGACAGACAGACAGACAGACAGACAGACAGACAGACAGACAGACAGACAGACAGACAGTCAGACAGACAGACAGACAGACAGACAGACAGACAGTAGTCCCCACAGACAGACAGACAGACAGACAGACAGACAGACAGACAGACAGACAGACAGACAGACAGACAGTAGTCCCCACAGACAGACAGACAGACAGACAGACACAGACAGACAGACAGACAGACAGACAGACAGACAGACAGTGACTAATTGAATAGAGAACAGTGTGTTTTGCTGCGGTGATTTTCAAGCCTCTATCAGTGAGTTGATGTATAAAATCCCTCCTGGTATTAATGGATTTGAAGCCTAAACGAAAGCAGAGCCTTGAGTCCCAAATGACACCCTATTTCCTACACAGTGCACTACTTCTCGGGCCTATGGGTCCTGGTCTAAAGTAGTGTACTATATAGGGAATAAGGCCCTGGTCTAAAGTAGTGCACTATATAGGGAATAGGGCTCTGGTCTAAAGTAGTGCACTATATAGGGAATAGGGTGCATGGGTCCTGGTCTAAAGTAGTGTACTATATAGGGAATAGGGTTCTGGTCTATAGTAGTGTACTATATAGGGAATAGGGCTCTGGTCTAAAGTAGTGTACTATATAGGGAATAGGGCTCTGGTCTATAGTAGTGTACTATATAGGGAATAGGGTCCTGGTCTATAGTAGTGTACTATATAGGGAATAGGGCTCTGGTCTAAAGTAGTGCACTATATAGGGAATAGGGCTCTGGTCTATAGTAGTGTACTATATAGGGAATAGGGCTCTGGTCTATAGTAGTGGACTATATAGGGAATAGGGCTCTGGTCTAAAGTAGTGCACTATATAGGGAATAGGGCTCTGGTCTAAAGTAGTGTACTATATAGGGAATAGGGCTCTGGTCTATAGTAGTGGACTATATAGGGAATAGGGCTCTGGTCTAAAGTAGTGCACTATATAGGGAATAGGGCTCTGGTCTAAAGTAGTGCACTATATAGGGAATAGGGCTCTGGTCTAAAGTAGTGCACTATATAGGGAATAGGGCTCTGGTCTAAAGTAGTGTACTATATAGGGAATAGGGCTCTGGTCTATAGTAGTGTACTATATAGGGAATAGGGCTCTGGTCTAAAGTAGTGCACTATATAGGGAATAGGGCTCTGGTCTATAGTAGTGCACTATATAGGGAATAGGGCTCTGGTCTATAGTAGTGCACTATATAGGGAATAGGGCTCTGGTCTATAGTAGTGTACTATATAGGGAATAGGGCTCTGGTCTATAGTAGTGCACTATATAGGGAATAGGGCTCTGGTCTATAGTAGTGTACTATATAGGGAATAGGGCTCTGGTCTATAGTAGTGTACTATATAGGGGATAGGGCTCTGGTCTATAGTAGTGCACTATATAGGGAATAGGGCTCTGGTCTAAAGTAGTGCACTATATAGGGAATAGGGCTCTGGTCTATAGTAGTGTACTATATAGGGAATAGGGCTCTGGTCTATAGTAGTGCACTATATAGGGAATAGGGCTCTGGTCTATAGTAGTGTACTATATAGGGAATAGGGCTCTGGTCTATAGTAGTGTACTATATAGGGGATAGGGCTCTGGTCTATAGTAGTGCACTATATAGGGAATAGGGCTCTGGTCTAAAGTAGTGTACTATATAGGGAATAGGGTGTTTCTGCTGGCGCAGTCCAAGGATCAATCCTGAAAAGTTTTAGAGAAATGAGAGTTGATTTATAAAAAGCCCTTTATAATCTTCTTGATCTGGTAAAACAACACAGACACACACACACACACACACACACACACACACACACACACACACACACACACACATATTGGTTCTCCACATTAACATAAAATACACACAACCCCAGATAGCCTGGGTCCCTACATTAACATAATGCACACAACCCTAGATAGTCTGGGTCCCTATATTAACATAAAATACACACAACCCCAGATAGCCTGGGTCCCTACATTAACATAATGCACACAACCCTAGATAGTCTGGGTCCCTATATTAACATAAAATACACACAACCCTAGATAGCCTGGGTCCCTATATTAACATAAAATACACACAACCCTAGATAGCCTGGGTCCCTATATTAACATAAAATACACACAACCCTAGATAGCCTGGGTCCCTACATTAACACAATGCACACAACCCTAGATAGTCTGGGTCCCTATATTAACATAAAATACACACAACCCTAGATAGTCTGGGTCCCTATATTAACATAAAATACACACAACCCTAGATAGCCTGGGTCCCTATATTAACATAAAATACACACAACCCTAGATAGCCTGGGTCCCCACATTAACATAAAATACACACAACCCTAGATAGCCTGGGTCCCTACATTAACATAAAATACACACAACCCTAGATAGCCTGGGTCCCCACATTAACATAAAATACACACACAACCCCAGATAGCCTGGGTCTCCACATTAACATAAAATACACACACAACCCCAGATAGCCTGGGGATAGCCTGGATCCCTACATTAACATAAAATACACACACAACCCCAGATAGCCATAGCCCAGATGTCCCTAATACTCCTAGTGTGTTAGGTTATCTAACGCTATAGCCTCTGTGATCACATCATCACCTTACGTCCAGATCCCGTTTTATATGACCGTCATTAAGTCAACAGCTACAGTGGGGGGGGGGGGGGCTCTAATCAAGACTGCTAGCAGGACCGGAGATAATTACTGTCTCTGAGCGTGGCTGAGAGAGAGAGAGTGGGTTAGGATGTGGTGAGATAGACTACTGTCTCTGAGCGTGGCTGAGAGAGACAGAGGTTTAGGATGTGGTGAGATAGACTACTGTCTCTGAGCGTGGCTGAGAGAGAGAGAGGGTTAGGATGTGGTGAGATAGACTACTGTCTCTGAGCGTGGCTGAGAGAGACAGAGGTTTAGGATGTGGTGAGATAGACTACTGTCTCTGAGCGTGGCTGAGAGAGAGAGAGAGGGTTAGGATGTGGTGAGATAGACTACTGTCTCTGAGCGTGGCTGAGAGAGAGAGAGGGTTAGGATGTGGTGAGATAGACTACTGTCTCTGAGCGTGGCTGAGAGAGAGAGAGAGGGTTAGGATGTGGTGAGATAGACTACTGTCTCTGAGCGTGGCTGAGAGAGACAGAGGTTTAGGATGTGGTGAGATAGACTACTGTCTCTGAGCGTGGCTGAGAGAGAGAGAGAGGGTTAGGATGTGGTGAGATAGACTACTGTCTCTGAGCGTGGCTGAGAGAGAGAGAGGGGATTAGGCTGTGGTGAGATAGACTACTGGTCTCTGAGCGTGGCTGAGAGAGAGAGAGGGTTAGGATGTGGTGAGATAGACTACTGTCTCTGAGCGTGGCTGAGAGAGAGAGAGAGAGGGTTAGGATGTGGTGAGATAGACTACTGTCTCTGAGCGTGGCTGAGAGAGAGAGAGAGGGTTAGGATGTGGTGAGATAGACTACTGTCTCTGAGCGTGGCTGAGAGAGAGAGAGAGGGTTAGGATGTGGTGAGATAGACTACTGTCTCTGAGCGTGGCTGAGAGAGACAGAGGTTTAGGATGTGGTGAGATAGACTACTGTCTCTGAGCGTGGCTGAGAGAGAGAGAGAGGGTTAGGATGTGGTGAGATAGACTACTGTCTCTGAGCGTGGCTGAGAGAGAGAGAGGGTTAGGATGTGGTGAGATAGACTACTGTCTCTGAGCGTGGCTGAGAGAGAGAGAGAGAGAGGGTTAGGATGTGGTGAGATAGACTACTGTCTCTGAGCGTGGCTGAGAGAGACAGAGGTTTAGGATGTGGTGAGATAGACTACTGTCTCTGAGCGTGGCTGAGAGAGAGAGAGAGGGTTAGGATGTGGTGAGATAGACTACTGTCTCTGAGCGTGGCTGAGAGAGAGAGAGGGGATTAGGCTGTGGTGAGATAGACTACTGGTCTCTGAGCGTGGCTGAGAGAGAGAGAGGGTTAGGATGTGGTGAGATAGACTACTGTCTCTGAGCGTGGCTGAGAGAGAGAGAGGGTTAGGATGTGGTGAGATAGACTACTGTCTCTGAGCGTGGCTGAGAGAGAGAGAGAGAGGGTTAGGATGTGGTGAGATAGACTACTGTCTCTGAGCGTGGCTGAGAGAGAGAGAGGGTTAGGATGTGGTGAGATAGACTACTGTCTCTGAGCGTGGCTGAGAGAGAGAGAGGGGATTAGGCTGTGGTGAGATAGACTACTGGTCTCTGAGCGTGGCTGAGAGAGAGAGAGGGTTAGGATGTGGTGAGATAGACTACTGTCTCTGAGCGTGGCTGAGAGAGAGAGAGAGAGGGTTAGGATGTGGTGAGATAGACTACTGTCTCTGAGCGTGGCTGAGAGAGAGAGAGAGAGGGTTAGGATGTGGTGAGATCGACTACTGTTGCTAGGCCTTATAACCGAGTCACCACGACCAACCAAAATGTCGTCTCTGTCTCTGACACCGTGTGTCATCAGGGAAGTAAACACCTCGTTATAAATATAGAAAACAAACAACAAACGCCAAATGGGGATTTTATTTTTGTATATTGTCCTGTCTCTGTTTAGGCGTATGTTTACTACAGAAAAATAATAAATATTGAGGCATTAAATGCACCTCTGAGACCATGTATATATTTTCCTAATTTTAGGCCTAATAATATTTATTGGCGATCTGAAAGAAACAAAGTAGATTTTATTTATATAGAAACATCTGGTACTACCCCCTTCTCAGGTCCGTGAGAAGAACAGAACTACCCCCCCTTCTCAGGTCCGTGAGAAGAACAGAACTACCCCCCCCCCTCTCAGGTCCGTGAGAAGAACAGAACTACCCCCCTCTCATGTCCGTGAGAAGAACAGAACCACCCCCCCTCTCAGGTCCGTGAGAAGAACAGAACTACCCCCCCTCTCATGTCCGTGAGAAGAACAGAACTACCCCCCTCTCAGGTCCGTGAGAAGAACAGGAGACAGAAAGAGACAGACTGGGAACATTACATGTCAATGAGAAGAACAGGGGACAGAAAGAGACAGACTGGGAACATTATATGTCCATGAGAAGAACAGGAGACAGAAAGAGACAGACTGTGAACATTACATGTCCATGAGAAGAACAGGAGACAGAAAGAGACAGACTGGGAACATTATATGTCCATGAGAAGAACAGGAGACAGAAAGAGACAGACTGGGAACATTATATGTCCATGAGAAGAACAGGAGACAGAAAGAGACAGACTGGGAACATTATATGTCCATGAGAAGAACAGGGGACAGAAAGAGACAGACGGGGACATTACACGTCCAGGCTTTGACTGACAGAGGACTGGAAGGGACAGGTTGGGACAAACTCGTTATCATGCTCGTGAAGGACAACAGCCTGGACTGCCACCAATCAAAAACAACAATCATTTTTGTAATTTATAATAAACTTTTGAAATAACGGACACAACCAGCAACATCGAAGTGGCAGATGAGGACCAGGGAAGAGACGGATACCAGGAGACAATAACAGAAGGACGTCCCCGTCCAAAACCACACCGATAACAAGGTTAGTGAAATATAAGCTGTGATAGAGGCCTATTTATAACTTTGCTTAGGAAACCAGGGACCCGTTTTACTGACTTCAACTGTATCTTGTTCTGTTTGTTAAACTGCTGTAATTATTCATGAAACAAGCATTTCTATCCACTAAATGTAGAGAAGTGTTTTATAGTTATAACTAAATGTAGAGGAGACAGAAGTGTTTTATATTTATAACTAAATGTAGAGGAGACAGAAGTGTTTTATAGTTATAACTAAATGTAGAGGAGACAGAAGTGTTTTATATTTATAACTAAATGTAGAGGAGACAGAAGTGTTTTATATTTATAACTAAATGTAGAGGAGACAGAAGTGTTTTATATTTATAACTAAATGTAGAGGAGAAGTGTTTTATATTTATAACTAAATATAGAGGAGAAGTGTTTTATATTTATAACTAAATGTAGAGGAGACAGAAGTGTTTTATATTTATAACTAAATGTAGAGGAGAAGGAAGTGTTTTATATTTATAACTAAATGTAGAGGAGAAGTGTTTTATATTTATAACTAAATGTAGAGGAGACAGAAGTGTTTTATATTTATAACTAAATGTAGAGGAGACAGAAGTGTTTTATATTAATAACTAAATGTAGAGGAGACAGAAGTGTTTTATATTTATAACTAAATGTAGAGGAGACAGAAGTGTTTTATATTTATAACTAAATGTAGAGGAGACAGAAGTGTTTTATATTAATAACTAAATGTAGAGGAGACAGAAGTGTTTTATATTTATAACTAAATGTAGAGGAGACAGAAGTGTTTTATATTTATAACTAAATGTAGAGGAGACAGAAGTGTTTTATATTTATAACTAAATGTAGAGGAGAAGTGTTTTATATTTATAACTAAATGTAGAGGAGACAGAAGTGTTTTATATTTATAACTAAATGTAGAGGAGAAGTGTTTTATATTTATAACTAAATGTAGAGAAGTGTTTTATATTTATAACTAAATGTAGAGGAGAAGTGTTTTATATTTATAACTAAATGTAGAGGAGAAGTGTTTTATATTTATAACTAAATGTAGAGGAGACAGAAGTGTTTTATATTTATAACTAAATGTAGAGGAGAAGTGTTTTATATTTATAACTAAATGTAGAGGAGAAGTGTTTTATATTTATAACTAAATGTAGAGGAGACAGAAGTGTTTTATATTTATAACTAAATGTAGAGGAGACAGAAGTGTTTTATATTTATAACTAAATGTAGAGGAGACAGAAGTGTTTTATATTTATAACTAAATGTAGAGGAGAAGTGTTTTATATTTATAACTAAATGTAGAGAAGTGTTTTATATTTATAACTAAATGTAGAGGAGACAGAAGTGTTTTATATTTATAACTAAATGTAGAGGAGACAGAAGTGTTTTATATTTATAACTAAATGTAGAGGAGACAGAAGTGTTTTATATTTATAACTAAATGTAGAGGAGAAGTGTTTTATATTTATAACTAAATGTAGAGGAGAAGTGTTTTATATTTATAACTAAATGTAGAGGAGACAGAAGTGTTTTATATTTATAACTAAATGTAGAGGAGAAGTGTTTTATATTTATAACTAAATGTAGAGGAGAAGTGTTTTATATTTATAACTAAATGTAGAGGAGACAGAAGTGTTTTATATTTATAACTAAATGTAGAGGAGAAGTGTTTTATATTTATAACTAAATGTAGAGGAGAAAGAAGTGTTTTATATTTATAACTAAATGTAGAGAAGAAGTTTTTCATATTTATAACTAAATGTAGAGGAGAAGTTTTTCATATTTATAACTAAATGTAGAGGAGAAGTGTTTTATATTTATAACTAAATGTAGAGGAGAAGTTTTTCATATTTACTCCCCAGAAAGGGCAATAATAGTTTGTCCAATAATTGTCCAAAGGGAGAGCGCCGTGTCCCTTGAGAGAGAGGTTGTCTGTCTGTGATCTAATCAGGCCGAATGGGGAGCTGTCTTTTCAGAACCACTACCAAAGTGGAATGAACAGGGTCAGGGGGCCCCGCTGGGGTACACACCTGGCTAAAAGGGGAATGAACAGGGTCAGGGGGCCCCACTCGGGTACACACCTGGCTAAAAGGGGAATGAACAGGGTCAGGGGGCCCCGCTGGGGTACACACCTGGCTAAAAGGGGAATGAACAGGGTCAGGGCCCCCGCTGGGCCACGCCCCTGGCTAAAAGGGGAATGAACAGGGTCAGGGGGCCCCGCTGGGCCACACCCCTGGCTAAAAGTGCTCAAAGATGACACTTCTGAACGGAAGAGGCTGAATGTGGAGGTCTGTTCGCTGGAGGAGGCTGAATGTGGAGGTCTGTTCGCTGAAGGAGGCTGAATGTGGAGGTCTGTTTACTGGCTGGAGGAGGCTGAATGTGGAGGTCTGTTCTCTGGAAGAGGCTGAATGTGGAGGTCTGTTCACTAGAAGAGGCTGAATGTGGAGGTCTGTTCGCTGGAGGAGGCTGAATGTGGAGGTCTGTTCTCTGGAAGAGGCTGAATGTGGAGGTCTGTTCACTAGAAGAGGCTGAATGTTGAGGTCTGTTCTCTAGAAGAGGCTGAATGTGGAGGTCTGTTCACTGGAAGAGGCTGAATGTGGAGGTCTGTTCACCAGAAGAGGCTGAATGTGGAGGTCTGTTCAGTAGAAGAGGCTGAATGTGGAGGTCTGTTCACCAGAAGAGGCTGAATGTGGAGGTCTGTTCACTAGAAGAGGCTGAATGTGGAGGTCTGTTCACTGGAAGAGGCTGAATGTGGAGGTCTGTTCTCTAGAAGAGGCTGAATGTGGAGGTCTGTTCTCTGGAAGAGGCTGAATGTGGAGGTCTGTTCTCTAGAAGAGGCTGAATGTGGAGGTCTGTTCACTGGAAGAGGCTGAATGTGGAGGTCTCTTCTCTGGAAGAGGCTGAATGTGGAGGTCTGTTCACTAGAAGAGGCTGAATGTGGAGGTCTGTTCACCAGAAGAGGCTGAATGTGGAGGTCTGTTCACTGGAAGAGGCTGAATGTGGAGGTCTGTTCACTAGAAGAGGCTGAATGTGGAGGTCTGTTCACTGGAAGAGGCTGAATGTGGAGGTCTGTTCTCTAGAAGAGGCTGAATGTGGAGGTCTGTTCTCTGGAAGAGGCTGAATGTGGAGGTCTGTTTAATGGCTGGAAGATGCTGAATGTGGAGGTCTGTTCTCTGGAAGAGGCTGAATGTGGAGGTCTGTTCGCTGGAAGAGGCTGAATGTGGAGGTCTGTTCTCTGGAAGAGGCTGAATGTGGAGGTCTGTTCACTAGAAGAGGCTGAATGTGGAGGTCTGTTCACTAGAAGATGCTGAATGTGGAGGTCTGTTCTCTGGAAGAGGCTGAATGTGGAGGTCTGTTCTCTAGAAGAGGCTGAATGTGGAGGTCTGTTCTCTAGAAGAGGCTGAATGTGGAGGTCTGTTCTCTGGAAGAGGCTGAATGTGGAGGTCTGTTCTCTAGAAGAGGCTGAATGTGGAGGTCTGTTCACTGGAAGAGGCTGAATGTGGAGGTCTCTTCTCTGGAAGAGGCTGAATGTGGAGGTCTGTTCTCTAGAAGAGGCTGAATGTGGAGGTCTGTTCACTGGAAGAGGCTGAATGTGGAGGTCTGTTCACCAGAAGAGGCTGAATGTGGAGGTCTGTTCAGTAGAAGAGGCTGAATGTGGAGGTCTGTTCACCAGAAGAGGCTGAATGTGGAGGTCTGTTCACTAGAAGAGGCTGAATGTGGAGGTCTGTTCACTGGAAGAGGCTGAATGTGGAGGTCTGTTCTCTAGAAGAGGCTGAATGTGGAGGTCTGTTCTCTGGAAGAGGCTGAATGTGGAGGTCTGTTCTCTAGAAGAGGCTGAATGTGGAGGTCTGTTCACTGGAAGAGGCTGAATGTGGAGGTCTCTTCTCTGGAAGAGGCTGAATGTGGAGGTCTGTTCACTAGAAGAGGCTGAATGTGGAGGTCTGTTCACCAGAAGAGGCTGAATGTGGAGGTCTGTTCACTGGAAGAGGCTGAATGTGGAGGTCTGTTCACTAGAAGAGGCTGAATGTGGAGGTCTGTTCACTGGAAGAGGCTGAATGTGGAGGTCTGTTCTCTAGAAGAGGCTGAATGTGGAGGTCTGTTCTCTGGAAGAGGCTGAATGTGGAGGTCTGTTTAATGGCTGGAAGATGCTGAATGTGGAGGTCTGTTCTCTGGAAGAGGCTGAATGTGGAGGTCTGTTCGCTGGAAGAGGCTGAATGTGGAGGTCTGTTCTCTGGAAGAGGCTGAATGTGGAGGTCTGTTCACTAGAAGAGGCTGAATGTGGAGGTCTGTTCACTAGAAGATGCTGAATGTGGAGGTCTGTTCTCTGGAAGAGGCTGAATGTGGAGGTCTGTTCTCTAGAAGAGGCTGAATGTGGAGGTCTGTTCTCTAGAAGAGGCTGAATGTGGAGGTCTGTTCTCTGGAAGAGGCTGAATGTGGAGGTCTGTTCTCTAGAAGAGGCTGAATGTGGAGGTCTGTTCACTGGAAGAGGCTGAATGTGGAGGTCTGTTCACTAGAAGAGGCTGAATGTGGAGGTCTGTTCACTGGAAGATGATGAATTTGGAGGTCTGTTCTCTAGAAGAGGCTGAATGTGGAGGTCTGTTCTCTGGAAGAGGCTGAATGTGGAGGTCTGTTCTCTAGAAGAGGCTGAATGTGGAGGTCTGTTCTCTGGAAGAGGCTGAATGTGGAGGTCTGTTCTCTAGAAGAGGCTGAATGTGGAGGTCTGTTCTCTAGAAGAGGCTGAATGTGGAGGTCTGTTCTCTGGAAGAGGCTGAATGTGGAGGTCTGTTCTCTAGAAGAGGCTGAATGTGGAGGTCTGGTACGGTAGGTTCTCTCTACACCAATTATATTCCATCGTTATTCACCTACGGTAGGTAGCCTGTAGGCCTGTTCAGCACGAATCCATATGAAAAACTACCCCTCCTGGGTCATGGTTAGGGCTAAAAACTATCCCTCCTGGGTCATGGTTAGGGGTAAAAACTATCCCTCCTGGGTCATGGTTAGGGCTAAAAACTATCCCTCCTGGGTCATGTTTAGGGGTAAAAACTATCCCTCCTGGGTCATGGTTAGGGGTAAAAACTATCCCTCCTGGGTCATGGTTAGGGCTAAAAACTCTCCCTCCTGGGTCATGTTTAGGGGTAAAAACTATCCCTCCTGGGTCATGGTTAGGGGTAAAAACTATCCCTCCTGGGTCATGGTTAGGGGTAAAAACTATCCCTCCTGGGTCATGGTTAAGGCTAAAAACTATCCCTCCTGGGTCATGTTTAGGGGTAAAAACTATCCCTCCTGGGTCATAGTTAGGGGTAAAAACTATCCCTCCTGGGTCATGGTTAGGGGTAAAAACTATCCCTCCTGGGTCATGGTTAGGGGTAAAAACTATCCCTCCTGGGTCATGGTTAGGGCTAAAAACTATCCCTCCTGGGTCATGGTTAGGGGTAAAAACTATCCCTCCTGGGTTATGGTTAGGGGTAAAAACTATCCCTCCTGGGTCATGGTTAGGGGTAAAAACTATCCCTGTTGTCCCCTATGACACCCTTTTGTCCCCTGTTGTCCCCTATGACATCCTATTGTCCTCTATGACACCCTTTTGTCCCCTGTTGTCCCCTATTGTCCTCTATGACACTCTTTTGTCCCCTATTGTCCCCTATGGAACCCTATTGTCCCCTAAGCCACCCTATTCCCTATATAGTGCACTACTGTTGACCAGTATAGTGCAGTAAATAGGGAGCAGGGAGTCATATGGGACTCAACCAGAGCAGGAGGTGTTGAATTGGAGCGTGTTGTGTTTGACAAGGTTGAACAGTGGAAAGTTAGGTGTCATGTTTCACAGCAGAATTCAGAGGGATTAGTCTCCTCCATCACTACGGGGACAGGACAAAGTGTGTGTGTGTGTGTGTGTGTGTGTCTGTGTGTGTGTGTGTGTGTGTGTGCAGTGCGTGTGTGTGTGTGTGTGTGTGTGTGTGTGTGTGTATGTGTGTGTGTGTGTGTGTGTGTGCAGTGCGTGTGTGTGTGTGTGTGTGTGTGTGTGTGTGTGTGCAGTGCGTGCGTGTGTGTGTGTGTGTGTTTGTGTGCAGTGCGCGTGTGTGTGTGTGTGTGTGCAGTGTGTGTGTGTGTGTGTGTGTGTGTGTGTGTGTGTGTGTGTGTGTGTGTGTGTGAATCTAAAAGCCGGGTTGTGTTGAATAAAGACGAGGCGATCATCACGTCCGTTACCCAGTTTTATCTGTGTGGCATCTGGCTGCAGTTTGATCTCCTGGTAAACAAACAGAACAGTTGGATACCCCCCCCCCCCCAGTATATCCTCTGGTCTAATGTAGTGGGATACCCCCCCCCCCCCCTCCCCCAGTATATCCTCTGGTCTAATGTAGTGGGATACCCCCACTTCCCCTCCCCCAGTATATCCTCTGGTCTAATGTAGTGGGATACCCCCCCCCCCCCCCCAGTATATCCTCTGGTCTAATGTAGTGGGATACCCCCCCACCCCCAGTATATCCTCTGGTCTAATGTAGTGGGATACCCCCCCCCCCCCTCCCCCAGTATATCCTCTGGTCTAATGTAGTGGGATACCCCCCCTCCCCCCCTCCCCCAGTATATCCTCTGGTCTAATGTAGTGGGATACCCCCCCCCCCCCCCCCCCAGTATATCCTCTGGTCTAATGTAGTGGGATACCCCCCCTCCCCCCTCCCCCAGTATATCCTCTGGTCTAATGTAGTGGGATACCCCCCCCCCCTCCCCCAGTATATCCTCTGGTCTAATGTAGTGGGATACCCCCCCACCCCCAGTATATCCTCTGGTCTAATGTAGTGGGATACCCCCCTTCCCCCAGTATATCCTCTGGTCTAATGTAGTGGGATACCCCCCCTCCCCCCTCCCCCAGTATATCCTCTGGTCTAATGTAGTGGGATACCCCCCCCCCCCCCCCCCAGTATATCCTCTGGTCTAATGTAGTGGGATACCCCCCCTCCCCCCTCCCCCAGTATATCCTCTGGTCTAATGTAGTGGGATACCCCCCCCCCCCCTCCCCCAGTATATCCTCTGGTCTAATGTAGTGGGATACCCCCCCACCCCCAGTATATCCTCTGGTCTAATGTAGTGGGATACCCCCCCCCTCCCCCAGTATATCCTCTGGTCTAATGTAGTGGGATACCCCCCTTCCCCCAGTATATCCTCTGGTCTAATGTAGTGGGATACCCCCCCCCCCCCCCCCCCCCCCCCTCCCCCAGTATATCCTCTGGTCTAATGTAGTGGGATACACCCCCCCCCCCCCCCCCCTCCCCCTCCAGGGCTGACTCTCAAATGGCAACCAGATCCCAATTGGTCTGATGTAGTGCACTACCCTATTGGCTCTGGTCTGATGTAGTGCACTACCCTATTGGCTCTGGTCTGATGTAGTGCACTACCCTATTGGCTCTGGTCTGATGTAGTGCACTACCCTATTGGCTCTGGTCTGATGCAGTGCACTACCCTATTGGCTCTGGTCTGATGTAGTGCACTACCCTATTGGCTCTGGTCTAATGTAGTGCACTACCCTGTAGGTCCTGGTCTAAAGTAGTGTGCTGTATAGGAAATACACTACATGGATTAGGATTCCATTTGGTTCACAGCCCAGAACAGGGTCACAGCCCAGAACAGGGTCCCAGCCCAGAACAGGGTCCCAGCCCAGAACAGGGTCACAGCCCAGAACAGGGTCCCAGCCCAGAACAGGGTCACAGCCCAGAACAGGGTCACAGCCCAGAACAGGGTCCCAGCCCAGAACAGGGTCACAGCCCAGAACAGGGTCACAGCCCAGAACAGGGTCACAGCCCCTAAACAGACTGTGTTATTCTGTCTTCACAGCCCAGAACAGGGTCCCAGCCCAGAACAGACTGTGTTATTCTGTCTTCACAGCCCAGAACAGGGTCCCAGCCCAGAACAGGGTCCCAGCCCAGAACAGACTGTGTTATTCTGTCTTCACAGCCCAGAACAGGGTCCCAGCCCAGAACAGGGTCCCAGCCCCTAAACAGACTGTGTTATTCTGTGTTCACAGCCCAGAACAGGGTCACAGCCCAGAACAGACTGTGTTATTCTGTGTTCACAGCCCAGAACAGGGTCACAGCCCAGAACAGGTTCCCAGCCCAGAACAGGGTTCCAGCCCCTAAACAGACTGTGTTATTCTGCCTTCAGAGCCCCTAAACAGACTGTGTTTCTCTGTCTTCACAGCCCAGAACAGGGTCCCAGCCCAGAACAGACTGTGTTTCTCTGTCTTCACAGCCCAGTGTTAGTAGCTCTGCGGGTACGTTCTTGTCTCTTGAGACATTCTCCTTCCTGTTGGTGTCTGATTGAGTTTCTGTATCTCAGGGCCGTTAGAACTGTCAGGTCGTATCGGGAGGAAGTAGGGCTGAGGGGGTGAGGTTCTCTCTCTCCCCCTTCTTCTCTCTCTCTGTGTCTCTCTCTCTCTCTCTCTCTCTCTGTCTCTCTCTCTGTCTCTCTCTCTGTGTGTGTCTCTCTCTCTGTCTCTCTCTCTCTCTGTGTGTCTCTCTCTCTCTCTGTGTCTCTCTCCCCCTTCTCTCTCTCCCCCTCCTCTCTCTCTCTCTCTCTCTCTCTGTGTCTCTCTCTCTCTGTATCTCTCTCTCTCTGTGTCTCTCTCCCCCTCCTTCTCTCTCTCTCTCTTTCTCTCTCTCTGTGTCTCTCTCTCTCTGTGTCTCTCTCTCTCTCTGTGTCTCTCTCTCTCTCTGTGACTCTCTCTCTCTCTGTGTCTCTCTCTAAGTGTCTCTCTCTCCCCCTTCTCTCTCTCCCCCTCCTTCTCTGTCTCTCTCTCTGTGTGTCTCCCTCTCTGTGTCTCTCTCTCCCCCTCCTTCTCTGTGTGTCTCTCTCTCTCTCTGTGTCTCTCTCTGTGTCTCTCTCTCTCTCTCTCTCTCTCTGTGTCTCTCTCTCCCCCTCCTTCTCTGTCCTTCTCTCTCTCTCTCTGTGTCTCTCTCTCTCTCTCTCTCTCTTTGTGTGTCTCTCTCTCCCCCTCCTTCTCTGTCTCTCTCTCTCTGTCTCTCTCTCTCTGCGTTTCTCTCTCTCTCTGTGTCTCTCCCTCCCCCTCCTCTCTCTCTTTCTCTCTCTGTGTGTCTCTCTCTCTGTGTCTCTCTCTCCCCCTCCTTGTCTCTCTCTCTCTGTGCCCCCCCCCTCCTTCTTGGTGTGTCGCTCTCTCTCTCTGTGTCTCTCTCTGTGTCTCTCTCTGTGTCTCTCTCTCTGTGTCTCTCTCTCCCCCTCCTTCTCTGTCTTTCTCTCTCTCTCTCTCTCTCTCTCTCTCTCTCTCTCTCTCTGTGTGTGTCTCTCTCTCCCCCTCCTTCTCTGTCTCTCTCTCTCTCTGTGTCTCTCTCTCCCCCTCCTCTCTCTCTTTCTCTCTCTGTGTGTCTCTCTCTCTGTGTCTCTCTCTCCCCCTCCTTGTCTCTCTCTCTCTGTGTCTCCCCCCCTCCTTCTTGGTGTGTCTCTCTCTCTCTCTGTGTCTCTCTCTGTGTGTCTCTCTCTCTCTCTCTCTCTCTCTGTGTCTCTCTCTCCCCCTCCTTCTCTGTCTTTCTCTCTCTCTCTCTCTCTCTGTGTCTCTCTCTCCCCCTCCTTCTCTGTCTCTCTCTCTCTCTCTCTCTGTCTCTCTCTCTCTGCGTTTCTCTCTCTCTCTCTCTGTGTCTCTCTCTCCCCCTCCTCTCTCTCTTTCTCTCTCTGTGTCTCTCTGTCCCCCTCCTTGTCTCTCTCTCTCTGTGTCTCCCCCCCTCCTTCTCTGTCTCTCTCTCTCTCTCTCTCTCTCGATCTCTCTCTCTCTCTGTGTCTCTCTCTCTCCCCCAACTCTCTCTCCCCCTCCTTCTCTCTCTCTGTTAACAGTCCTCTCAGTCCTCTCCCTACACCCTGTAACTCTACATCCAACCAGCTCCTCCCTACACCCTGTACCTCTACATCCAACCAGTTCCCCCCTACACCCTGTACCTCTACATCCAACCAACTCCCCACTACACCCTGTACCTCTACATCCAACCAGCTCCTCCCTACACCCTGTACCTCTACATCCAACCAGCTCCCCCCTACACCCTGTACCTCTACATCCAACCAGCTCCCCCCTACACCCTGTACCTCTACATCCAACCAGCTCCTCCCTACACCCTGTACCTCTACATCCAACCAGCTCCTCCCTACACCCTGTACCTCTACATCCAACCAGCTCCTCCCTTCACCCTGTACCTCTACATCCAACCAGCTCCTCCCTACACCGTGTACCTCTACATCCAACCAGCTCCCCCCTACACCCTGTACCTCTACATCCAACCAGCTCCCCCCTACACCCTGTACCTCTACATCCAACCAGCTCCCCCCTACACCCTGTACCTCTACATCCAACCAGCTCCCCCCTACACCCTGTACCTCTACATCCAACCAGCTCCTCCCTACACCCTGTACCTCTACATCCAACCAGCTCCTCCCTACACCCTGTACCTCTACATCCAACCAGCTCCTCCCTTCACCCTGTACCTCTACATCCAACCAGCTCCCCCCTACACCCTGTACCTCTACATCCAACCAGCTCCCCCCTACACCCTGTACCTCTACATCCAACCAGCTCCTCCCTACACCTCTACATCCAACCAGCTCCTCCCTACACCTCTACATCCAACCAGCTCCTCCCTACACCCTGTACCTCTACATCCAACCAGCTCCTCCCTACACCCTGTACCTCTACATCCAACCAGCTCCCCCCTACACCCTGTACCTCTACATCCAACCAGCTCCTCCCTACACCCTGTACCTCTACATCCAACCAGCTCCTCCCTACACCCTGTAACTCTACATCCAACCAGCTCCCCCCTACACCCTGTACCTCTACATCCAACCAGCTCCTCCCTACACCCTGTACCTCTACATCCAACCAGCTCCCCCCTACACCCTGTACCTCTACATCCAACCATCTCCCCCCTACACCCTGTACCTCTACATCCAACCAGCTCCTCCCTACACCCTGTACCTCTACATCCAACCAGCTCCTCCCTACACCCTGTACCTCTACATCCAACCAGCTCCTCCCTACACCTCTACATCCAACCAGCTCCCCCCTACACCCTGTACCTCTACATCCAACCAGCTCCTCCCTACACCCTGTACCTCTACATCCAACCAGCTCCTCCCTACACCCTGTACCTCTACATCCAACCAGCTGCCCCCTACACCCTGTACCTCTTCATCCAACCAGCTCCTCCCTACACCCTGTACCTCTACATCCAATCAGCTCCTCCCTACACCCTGTACCTCTACATCCAACCAGCTCCTCCCTACACCCTGTACCTCTACATCCAACCAGCTCCTCCCTACACCCTGTACCTCTACATCCAACCAGCTCCCCCCTACACCCTGTAACTCTACATCCAACCAGCTCCCCCCTACACCCTGTACCTCTACATCCAACCAGCTCCTCCCTACACCCTGTACCTCTACATCCAACCAGCTCCTCCCTACACCTCTACATCCAACCAGCTCCCCCCTACACCCTGTACCTCTACATCCAACCAGCTCCTCCCTACACCCTGTACCTCTACATCCAACCAGCTCCTCCCTACACCTCTACATCCAACCAGCTCCCCCCTACACCCTGTACCTCTACATCCAAGCAGCTCCTCCCTACACCCTGTACCTCTACATCCAACCAGCTCCCCCCTACACCTCTACATCCAACCAGCTCCTCCCTACACCCTGTACCTCTACATCCAACCAGCTCCTCCCTACACCTCTACATCCAACCAGCTCCCCCCTACACCCTGTACCTCTACATCCAAGCAGCTCCTCCCTACACCCTGTACCTCTACATCCAACCAGCTCCTCCCTACACCTCTACATCCAACCAGCTCCCCCCTACACCCTGTACCTCTACATCCAACCAGCTCCTCCCTAAACCCTGTACCTCTACATCCAACCAGCTCCTCCCTACACCCTGTACCTCTACATCCAACCAGCTCCTTCCTACACCCTGTACCTCTACATCCAAGCAGCTCCTCCCTACACCCTGTACCTCTACATCCAACCAGCTCCCCCCTACACCCTGTACCTCTACATCCAACCAGCTCCTCCCTACACCCTGTACCTCTACATCCAACCAGCTCCTCCCTACACCCTGTACCTCTACATCCAACCAGCTCCTCCCTTCACCCTGTACCTCTACATCCAACCAGCTCCTCCCTACACCCTGTACCTCTACATCCAACCAGCTCCCCCCTACACCCTGTACCTCTACATCCAACCAGCTCCCCCCTACACCCTGTACCTCTACATCCAACCAGCTCCCCCCTACACCCTGTACCTCTACATCCAACCAGCTCCCCCCTACACCCTGTACCTCTACATCCAACCAGCTCCTCCCTACACCCTGTACCTCTACATCCAACCAACTCCTCCCTACACCCTGTACCTCTACATCCAACCAGCTCCTCCCTTCACCCTGTACCTCTACATCCAACCAGCTCCTCCCTACACCCTGTACCTCTACATCCAACCAGCTCCCCCCTACACCCTGTACCTCTACATCCAACCAGCTCCCCCCTACACCCTGTACCTCTACATCCAACCAGCTCCCCCCTACACCCTGTACCTCTACATCCAACCAGCTCCCCACTACACCCTGTACCTCTACATCCAACCAGCTCCTCCCTACACCCTGTACCTCTACATCCAACCAGCTCCTCCCTACACCCTGTACCTCTACATCCAACCAGCTCCTCCCTTCACCCTGTACCTCTACATCCAACCAGCTCCTCCCTACACCCTGTACCTCTACATCCAACCAGCTCCCCCCTACACCCTGTACCTCTACATCCAACCAGCTCCTCCCTACACCTCTACATCCAACCAGCTCCTCCCTACACCTCTACATCCAACCAGCTCCTCCCTACACCCTGTATCTCTACATCCAACCAGCTCCTCCCTACACCCTGTACCTCTACATCCAACCAGCTCCTCCCTTCACCCTGTACCTCTACATCCAACCAGCTCCTCCCTACACCCTGTACCTCTACATCCAACCAGCTCCCCCCTACACCCTGTACCTCTACATCCAACCAGCTCCTCCCTACACCTCTACATCCAACCAGCTCCTCCCTACACCTCTACATCCAACCAGCTCCTCCCTACACCCTGTATCTCTACATCCAACCAGCTCCTCCCTACACCCTGTACCTCTACATCCAACCAGCTCCTCCCTACACCCTGTACCTCTACATCCAACCAGTTCCCCCCTACACCCTGTACCTCTACATCCAACCAGCTCCTCCCTACACCCTGTACCTCTACATCCAACCAGTTCCCCCCTACACCCTGTACCTCTACATCCAACCAGCTCCCCCCTACACCCTGTACCTCTACATCCAACCAGCTCCTCCCTACACCCTGTACCTCTACATCCAACCAGTTCTGTATCTCTTTCTCTCTCTCTGTGTGTCTCTCTCTCTCTCTCTCTGTGTCTCAGTCTCTCTCTCTGTGTGTCTCTCTCTCTCTCTCTCTGTGTGTCTCTCTCTCTCTCTCTCTGTGTCTCAGTCTCTCTCTCTGTGTATCTATTTCTCTCTCTCTGTGTGTCTCTCTCTCTCTCTCTCTGTGTCTCAGTCTCTCTCTCTGTGTCTCTGTCTCTCTCTCTCTGTGTGTCTCTCTCTCTCTCTCTCTGTGTCTCAGTCTCTCTCTCTGTGTATCTATTTCTCTCTCTCTGTGTGTCTCTCTCTCTCTCTCTGTGTGTCTCTCTCTCTCTCTCTCTGTGTCTCAGTCTCTCTCTCTGTGTATCTATTTCTCTCTCTCTGTGTGTCTCTCTCTCTCTCTCTGTGTGTCTCTCTCTCTCTCTCTCTGTGTCTCAGTCTCTCTCTCTCTGTGTATCTATTTCTCTCTCTCTGTGTGTCTCTCTCTCTCTCTCTCTCTGTGTCTCAGTCTCTCTCTCTGTGTCTCTGTCTCTCTCTCTGTGTGTCTCTGTCTCTCTCTCTGGAAACAGAGGCGTTCAGGCAGAATTCAGGTTGTTTTCAGCAGCTATTTGATACAACAGGAGTCTATTGGGCTGCTCCTCTCAGCTGGGTCTCTCTGGGGAGTCTAAAACCACCTGGGATCCCGGACGTTCCTGCTGTCATCTCATCCTTACTAGGTCACGATGTTTCTCTCCAATCTAAATACACTGCTCCAAAAAACATAAAGGGAATAAAGGTTGTACCTCTATAGTGAGAGGGGGTTGTTGTATCTCTATAGGGAGAGGGGGTGGTTGTATCTCTATAGGGAGAGGGGGTCGTTGTATCTCTATAGTGAGAGGGGGTGGTTGTATCTCTATAGGGAGAGGGGTCGTTGTATCTCTATAGTGAGAGGGGTGGTTGTATCTCTATAGGGAGAGGGGGTGGTTGTATCTCTATAGGGAGAGGAGGTGGTTGTATCTCTATAATGAGAGGGGTGGTTGTATCTCTATAGTGAGAGGGGGTGGTTGTATCTCTATAGGGAGAGGGGTCGTTGTATCTCTATAGTGAGAGGGGGTGGTTGTATCTCTATAGGGAGAGGGGTCGTTGTATCTCTATAGGGAGAGGGGGTGGTTGTATCTCTATAGTGAGAGGGGGTGGTTGTATCTCTATAGGGAGAGGGGGTGGTTGTATCTCTATAGTGAGAGGGGGTGGTTGTATCTCTATAGGGAGAGGGGTCGTTGTATCTCTATAGTGAGAGGGGTGGTTGTATCTCTATAGGGAGAGGGGGTCGTTGTATCTCTATAGTGAGAGGGGTGGTTGTATCTCTATAGTGAGAGGGGGTGGTTGTATCTCTATAGTGAGAGGGGTGGTTGTATCTCTATAGTGAGAGGGGGTGGTTGTATCTCTATATTGAGAGGGGGTGGTTGTATCTCTATAGTGAGAGGGGTGGTTGTATCTCTATAGTGAGAGGGGTGGTTGTATCTCTATAGGGAGAGGGGTGGTTGTATCTCTATAGTAAGAGGGGGTGGTTGTATCTCTATAGGGAGAGGAGGTGGTTGTATCTCTATAGTGAGAGGGGTGGTTGTATCTCTATAGTGAGAGGGGGTTGTTGTATCTCTATAGGGAGAGGGGTGGTTGTATCTCTATAGGGAGAGGGGGTGGTTGTATCTCTATAGTGAGAGGGGGTGGTTGTATCTCTATAGGGAGAGGGGTCGTTGTATCTCTATAGTGAGAGGGGTGGTTGTATCTCTATAGGGAGAGGGGGTGGTTGTATCTCTATAGGGAGAGGAGGTGGTTGTATCTCTATAGTGAGAGGGGTGGTTGTATCTCTATAGTGAGAGGGGGTGGTTGTATCTCTATAGTGAGAGGGGGTGGTTGTATCTCTATAGGGAGAGGGGGTGGTTGTATCTCTATAGGGAGAGGGGGTTGTTGTATCTCTATAGTGAGAGGGGGTGGTTGTATCTCTATAGTGAGAGGGGTGGTTGTATCTCTATAGGGAGAGGGGGTGGTTGTATCTCTATAGGGAGAGGGGGTCGTTGTACCACTATAGTGAGAGGGGTGGTTGTATCTCTATAGTGAGAGGGGGTGGTTGTATCTCTATAGGGAGAGGGGTTGTTGTATCTCTATAGTGAGAGGGGTGGTTGTATCTCTATAGTGAGAGGGGGTGGTTGTATCTCTATAGTGAGAGGGGGTGGTTGTATCTCTATAGTGAGAGGGGGTGGTTGTATCTCTATAGTGAGAGGGGGTTGTTGTATCTCTATAGTGAGAGGGGGTGGTTGTATCTCTATAGTGAGAGGGGGTGGTTGTATCTCTATAGTGAGAGGGGGTGGTTGTATCTCTATAGTGAGAGGGGTGGTTGTATCTCTATAGTGAGAGGGGGTTGTTGTATCTCTATAGTGAGAGGGGGTGGTTGTATCTCTATAGTGAGAGGGGGTGGTTGTATCTCTATAGTGAGAGGGGGTGGTTGTATCTCTATAGTGAGAGGGGTGGTTGTATCTCTATAGTGAGAGGGGGTGGTTGTATCTCTATAGTGAGAGGGGGTGGTTGTATCTCTATAGGGAGAGGAGGTGGTTGTATCTCTATAGTGAGAGGGGGTGGTTGTATCTCTATAGGGAGAGGGGGTGGTTGTATCTCTATAGGGAGAGGGGGTGGTTGTATCTCTATAGGGAGAGGGGGTGGTTGTATCTCTATAGGGAGAGGAGGAGGTTGTATCTCTATAGTGAGAGGGGTGGTTGTATCTCTATAGAGAGAGGGGGTGGTTGTATCTCTATAGGGAGAGGAGGAGGTTGTATCTCTATAGTGAGAGGGGGTGGTTGTATCTCTATAGGGAGAGGGGTCGTTGTATCTCTATAGTGAGAGGGGTGGTTGTATCTCTATAGGGAGAGGGGGTGGTTGTATCTCTATAGGGAGAGGAGGTGGTTGTATCTCTATAGTGAGAGGGGTGGTTGTATCTCTATAGTGAGAGGGGGTGGTTGTATCTCTATAGTGAGAGGGGGTGGTTGTATCTCTATAGGGAGAGGGGGTTGTTGTATCTCTATAGTGAGAGGGGGTGGTTGTATCTCTATAGTGAGAGGGGTGGTTGTATCTCTATAGGGAGAGGGGTTGTTGTATCTCTATAGTGAGAGGGGTGGTTGTATCTCTATAGTGAGAGGGGGTGGTTGTATCTCTATAGTGAGAGGGGGTGGTTGTATCTCTATAGTGAGAGGGGGTGGTTGTATCTCTATAGGGAGAGGGGGTGGTTGTATCTCTATAGGGAGAGGGGTGGTTGTATCTCTATAGTGAGAGGGGTGGTTGTATCTCTATAGTGAGAGGAGGTGGTTGTATCTCTATAGTGAGAGGGGGTGGTTGTATCTCTATAGTGAGAGGGGGTGGTTGTATCTCTATAGGGAGAGGAGGTGGTTGTATCTCTATAGTGAGAGGGGTGGTTGTATCTCTATAGTGAGAGGGGGTTGTTGTATCTCTATAGTGAGAGGGGGTGGTTTTATCTCTATAGTGAGAGGGGGTGGTTGTATCTCTATAGTGAGAGGGGTGGTTGTATCTCTATAGTGAGAGGGGTGGTTGTATCTCTATAGTGAGAGGGGTGGTTGTATCTCTATAGTGAGAGGGGGTGGTTGTATCTCTATAGTGAGAGGGGTGGTTGTATCTCTATAGTGAGAGGGGTGGTTGTATCTCTATAGTGAGAGGGGGTGGTTGTATCTCTATAGTGAGAGGGGGTGGTTGTATCTCTATAGTGAGAGGGGTAGTTGTATCTCTATAGTGAGAGGGGTGGTTGTATCTCTATAGTGAGAGGGGACGGTTGTATCTCTATAGTGAGAGGGGTGGTTGTATCTCTATAGTGAGAGGGGTGGTTGTATCTCTATAGGGAGAGGGGGTTGTTGTATCTCTATAGGGAGAGGAGGAGGTTGTATCTCTATAGTGAGAGGGGGTGGTTGTATCTCTATAGTGAGAGGGGGTGGTTGTATCTCGATAGGGAGAGGGGTGGTTGTATCTCTATAGTGAGAGGGGGTGGTTGTATCTCTATAGTGAGAGGGGGTGGTTGTATCTCTATAGGGAGAGGGGTGGTTGTATCTCTATAGTGAGAGGGGTGGTTGTATCTCTATAGTGAGAGGGGTGGTTGTATCTCTATAGTGAGAGGGGTGGTTGTATCTCTATAGGGAGAGGAGGTGGTTGTATCTCTATAGTGAGAGGGGTGGTTGTATCTCTATAGGGAGAGGAGGTGGTTGTATCTCTATAGTGAGAGGGGGTGGTTGTATCTCTATAGTGAGAGGGGGTGGTTGTATCTCTATAGTGAGAGGGGGTGGTTGTATCTCTATAGTGAGAGGGGGTGGTTGTATCTCTATAGTGAGAGGGGGTGGTTGTATCTCTATAGTGAGAGGGGGTGGTTGTACCACTATAGTGAGAGGGGGTGGTTGTATCTCTATAGTGAGAGGGGTGGTTGTATCTCTATAGTGAGAGGGGTGGTTGTATCTCTATAGGGAGAGGGGTGGTTGTATCTCTATAGTGAGAGGGGGTGGTTGTATCTCTATAGTGAGAGGGGGTGGTTGTATCTCTATAGTGAGAGGGGTGGTTGTATCTCTATAGGGAGAGGGGTGGTTGTATCTCTATAGGGAGAGGGGGTGGTTGTATCTCTATAGGGAGAGGGGGTGGTTGTATCTCTATAGTGAGAGGGGTGGTTGTATCTCTATAGTGAGAGGGGTGGTTGTATCTCTATAGGGAGAGGAGGTGGTTGTATCTCTATAGTGAGAGGGGTGGTTGTATCTCTATAGGGAGAGGAGGTGGTTGTATCTCTATAGTGAGAGGGGGTGGTTGTATCTCTATAGTGAGAGGGGGTGGTTGTATCTCTATAGGGAGAGGGGTGGTTGTATCTCTATAGTGAGAGGGGTGGTTGTATCTTTATAGTGAGAGGGGTGGTTGTATCTCTATAGGGAGAGGGGTGGTTGTATCTCTATAGTGAGAGGGGTGGTTGTATCTCTATAGTGAGAGGGGGTGGTTGTATCTCTATAGTGAGAGGGGTGGTTGTAGCTCTATAGGGAGAGGGGTGGTTGTATCTCTATAGTGAGAGGGGTGGTTGTATCTCTATAGTGAAAGGGGTTGGTTGTATCTCTATAGTGAGAGGGGTTGTTGTATCTCTATAGGGAGAGGGGGTGGTTATATCTCTATAGTGAGAGGGGTGGTTGTATCTCTATAGGGAGAGGGGTGGTTGTATCTCTATAGTGAGAGGGGGTGGTTGTATCTCTATAGTGAGAGGGGGTGGTTGTATCTCTATAGTGAGAGGGGGTGGTTGTATCTCTATAGTGAGAGGGGGTGGTTGTATCTCTATAGTGAGAGGGGGTGGTTGTATCTCTATAGTGAGAGGGGGTGGTTGTATCTCTATAGTGAGAGGGGTGGTTGTAGCTCTATAGGGAGAGGGGTGGTTGTATCTCTATAGTGAGAGGGGTGGTTGTATCTCTATAGTGAGAGGGGTGGTTGTATCTCTATAGTGAGAGGGGTGGTTGTATCTCTATAGGGAGAGGGGGTGGTTGTATCTCTATAGTGAGAGGGGGTGGTTGTATCTCTATAGGGAGAGGGGTGGTTGTATATCTATAGTGAGAGGGGTGGTTGTATCTTTATAGTGAGAGGGGTGGTTGTATCTCTATAGTGAGAGGGGTGGTTGTATCTCTATAGTGAGAGGGGTGGTTGTATCTCTATAGGGAGAGGGGGTGGTTGTATCTCTATAGTGAGAGGGGGTTGTTGTATCTCTATAGTGAGAGGGGGTTGTTGTATCTCTATAGTGAGAGGGGGTGGTTGTATCTCTATAGGGAGAGGGGGTGGTTGTATCTCTATAGTGAGAGGGGGTGGTTGTATCTCTATATTGAGAGGGGGTGGTTGTATCTCTATATTGAGAGGGGTGGTTGTATCTCTATAGTGAGAGGGGTGGTTGTATCTCTATATTGAGAGGGGTGGTTGTATCTCTATAGTGAGAGGGGGTGGTTGTATCTCTATAGTGAGAGGGGGTGGTTGTATCTCTATAGGGAGAGGGGTCGTTGTATCTCTATAGTGAGAGGGGTGGTTGTATCTCTATAGGGAGAGGGGGTGGTTGTATCTCTATAGGGAGAGGAGGTGGTTGTATCTCTATAGTGAGAGGGATGGTTGTATCTCTATAGTGAGAGGGGGTGGTTGTATCTCTATAGGGAGAGGGGGTGGTTGTATCTCTATAGTGAGAGGGGGTGGTTGTATCTCTATAGTGAGAGGGGTGGTTGTATCTCTATAGGGAGAGGGGGTGGTTGTATCTCTATAGGGAGAGGGGTGGTTGTATCTCTATAGGGAGAGGGGGTGGTTGTATCTCTATAGTGAGAGGGGGTGGTTGTATCTCTATAGTGAGAGGGGTGGTCGTATCTCTATAGGGTGTGGGGGTGGATGTATCTCTATAGTGAGAGGGGTGGTTGTATCTCTATAGTGAGAGGGGTGGTTGTATCTCTATAGTGAGAGGGGTGGTTGTGTCTCTATAGTGAGAGGGGTGGTTGTATCTCTATAGGGAGTGGGGGTGGTTGTATCTCTATAGTGAGAGGGGTGGTTGTATCTCTATAGGGAGAGGAGGTGGTTGTATCTCTATAGTGAGAGGGGTGGTTGTATCTCTATAGTGAGAGGGGTGGTTGTATCTCTATAGTGAGAGGGGTGGTTGTATCTCTATAGTGAGAGGGGTGGTTGTATCTCTATAGTGAGAGGGGGTGGTTGTAACTCTATAGTGAGAGGGGGTGGTTGTATCTCTATAGTGAGAGGGGTGGTTGTATCTCTATAGGGAGAGGGGGTGGTTGTATCTCTATAGTGAGAGGGGTGGTTGTATCTCTATAGGGAGAGGGGGTGGTTGTAACTCTATAGTGAGAGGGGGTGGTTGTATCTCTATAGGGAGAGGGTTTGCTCTGAGGGTTTTCATGAAGTTGAATCACAATGCAGGTGAAGGCAGAGGAAGGAAACAAGGAACTGATATATTGAACTCAGCCGACAGGGCAGGCAGTGTACTGTACTGTAACACACCAGAGAAGAAGAGGACTAGGGCTCCCTCGATATAGAACGGACTGGAATCATCTAGAATGTAGTTGCCTGTTTGGCATGACAACCAGGCTAGTTGGCTATAGGCCTACAGAACAACAGATCTGAGACCAAGCTTATAGACCTACAGAACAACATATCTGAGACCAGGCTTATAGGCCTACAGAACAACAGATCTGAGACCAGGCTTATAGACCTACAGAACAACATATCTGAGACCAGGCTTATAGGCCTACAGAACAACAGATCTGAGACCAGGCTTATAGGCCTACAGAACAACAGGTCTGGGACCAGGCTAGTTGGCTATAGACCTACAGAACAACAGGTCTGGGACCAGGCTAGTTGGCTATAGACCTACAGAACAACAGGTCTGGGACCAGGCTAGTTGGCTATAGGACTACAGAACAACAGATCTGGGACCAGGCTAGTTGGCTATAGGCCTACAGAACAACAGGTCTGGTACCAGGCTAGTTGGCTATAGGCCTACAGAACAACAGGTCTGGGATCAGGCTAGTTGGCTATCGGCCTACAGAACAACAGATCTGGGACCAAGCTTATAGGCCTACAGAACAACAGATCTGGGACCAGGCTTATAGGCCTACAGAACAACAGATCTGGGACCAGGCTTATAGGCCTACAGAACAACAGATCTGGGACCAGGCTTATAGGCCTACAGAACAACAGATCTGAGACCAGGCTTATAGGCCTACAGAACAACAGATCTGAGACCAGGCTTATATGCCTACAGAACAACAGATCTGGGACCAGGCTTATAGGCCTACAGAACAACAGATCTGAGACCAGGCTTATAGGCCTACAGAACAACAGATCTGAGACCAGGCTTATAGGCCTACAGAACAACAGATCTGGGACCAGGCTTATAGGCCTACAGAACAACAGATCTGAGACCAGGCTTATAGGCCTACAGAACAACAGATCTGGAACCAGTCTAGTTGGCTGTAGGCCTACAGAACAACAGATCTGGGACCAGGCTTATAGGCCTACAGAACAAGGCTGTGAGGTGGTTTGTTAAGACTTGAGCTGCTGGACATGTGTTTTCATGCTCCGGTGGACATATTGAAATGTTACGCAAGACCTCATCCTCTCAACATGACACAATGGACCAAGCCATCCCCCCTCTGATGAGAAGGAGAGAGAGAGGGAGGGAGGGAGGGAGGGAGGGAGGGAGCGAGGGAGCGAGGGATGGAGAGAGAGAGGGAGGGAGAGAGAGAGGGAGGGAGGGAGGGAGGGAGGGAGGGGGAGGGGAGGGGGAGAGAGAGAGAGAGAGAGAGAGAGAGAGAGAGAGAGAGAGAGAGAAAGAGCAAGAGAGAGAGAGAGAGAGAACGAGCAAGAGAGAGAGAGAGAGAGAGAAAGAGAGAGGGGGGAGAGGGCAAAATAGAGAAATGAGAGAGAGAAAGAGAGAGAGAGAGAGAGGGGGGGAAGAAGGGAACAAGAGAGAGCGAAAGAGCAAGAGAGAGAGAGCGAAATAGAGAGAGTACAGCTCCGTAGTGATGTCGGCACTAGGGATGGGTGACCAGAACTGTAAATAAACCACCTCACGCTATTGGAGGCCTAGGGCGCCTCTGAAGCCCTACGTAGTGCACTATATAGGGAATAGGGTGCCTTAGAGCCATGGTCTATAGTAGTGTACTATATAGGGAATAGGGCTCTGGTCTATAGTAGTGCACTATATAGGGAATAGGGTGTCTTAGAGCCCTGGTCTATAGTAGTGTACTATATAGGGAATAGGGCTCTGGTCTATAGTAGTGTACTATATAGGGAATAGGGCTCTGGTCTATAGTAGTGCACTATATAGGGAATAGGGTGCCTTAGAGCCCTGGTCTATAGTAGTGTACTATATAGGGAATAGGGTGCCTTAGAGCCCTGGTCTATAGTAGTGTACTATATTGGGAATAGGGCGCCTATATATAGTGCGAGGAGCCCAGATGCTAACAGGGTGCCTATATATAGTGTACATAGAGGGAGGAGCCTAACAGGGTGCCTATATATAGTGTATATAGTGTATATGCTAACAGGGTGCCTATATATAGTGTATATTGAGGGAGGAGCCTAACAGGGTGCCTATATATAGTGTATATAGAGGGAGGAGCCTAACAGGGTGCCTATATATAGTGTATATAGAGGGAGGAGCCCAGGTGCTAACAGGGTGCCTATATATAGTGTATATAGAGGGAGGAGCCCAGATGCTAACAGGGTGCCTATATATAGTGTATATAGAGGAAGGAGCCCAGATGCTAACAGGGTGCCTATATATAGTGTATATAGAGGAAAGAGCCCAGATGCTAACAGGGTGCCTATATATAGTGCATATAGAGGGAGGAGCCTAACAGGGTGCCTATATATAGTGTATATAGTGTATATGCTAACAGGGTGCCTATATATAGTGTATATAGAGGGAGGAGCCCAGGTGCTAACAGGGTGCCTATATATAGTGTATATAGAGGGAGGAGCCCAGGTGCTAACAGGGTGCCTATATATAGTGTATATAGAGGGAGGAGCCCCGATGCTAACAGAAGCCACAGGGGGCGGGGTTAAAGGCCAGAGAGGAGTGATGTCACCACCCCAGATCCCAGAGAAGCTATGACAGACATTGAGAGATGCTGATTGAAGTGTGGTATAAATCCCAAGTGTAGACAGAGCGGTAGTATTTCACCTCCCCTGAACGTTGAAACGTACATCAGCGAGCTCCGAAAGGAGTGGGACAGCAGTGACACGTGTTGTTGTTGTTGTTGTTGTTGTTTTGCCTCTCAGCACATTTGCATTTTAAACTGATACAATGTGACTATGAGGTCAAAGTGCAAACCGTTAAAGCTTTAATTTTGACCAACAGAAATCACAGCACTTCCTGTACGTAGTTCCCCCATTTTAAGGTGGGGGATCAAAAGTATCGGGACAAATTCACTTGAATGTGTAGTAAAGTAGCCAAATGTTAATTCGTTAGCGCACAATGATCACATCCAGCTATGTGACTAGAAACCCGATGGATGCACTTGCTGTTTGTTTTGGTTGCGTTTCAGATGATTTCTGCGCCCAGTAGAAATGAACGGTAAATAACGTATTGTAAATAAGAGATTGTAATATGTTTGTAAACGTCTGCATTAATGTGGATGCTACAATAATTACGGACAGTCCTGAATTAACCGTGAATAATGACGAGTGAGGAAGTTACAGACCTATAAATATCATACACGCGAGACATGCTAACCTCTCACCATTACAATAACAGGGGAGGGTTAGCGTACCTCCAAGACATGCTAACCTCTCACCATTACAATAACAGGGGAGGGTTAGCGTACCTCCAAAACATGCTAACCTCTCACCATTACAATAACAGGGGAGGTTAGCGTACCCCCAAGACATGCTAACCTCTCACCATTACAATAACAGGGGAGGTTAGCATACCTCCAAGACATTGTTGTTGTGCCCTCTTCACAACTGTCTGTTAGACCATGATAGTTTGTTGTTGATGTGGACACCAAGGAACTTGAAGATCTCAACCTGCTCCACTACAGCCCCGTCGATGAGAATGGGGTCCTCTTTTTCCTAATAGTCCACAATCATCTCCTTTGTCTTGATCACGTTGAGGGAAAGGTTGTTATTCTGGCATCACATGGCCAGGTCTCTGACCTCCTCCCTATAGGCTGCCTCAACGTTGTAGGACAGGTTGTTGTACTGGCACCACACGGCCAGGTCTCTGACCTCCTCCCTATAGGCTGCCTCAACGTTGTAGGACAGGTTGTTGTACTGGCACCACACGGCCAGGTCTCTGACCTCCTCCCTATAGGCTGCCTCAACGTTGTAGGACAGGTTGTTGTACTGGCACCACACGGCCAGGTCTCTGACCTCCTCCCTATAGACTGCCTCAACGTTGTAGGACAGGTTGTTATTCTGGCACACACGGCCAGGTCTCTGACCTCCTCCCTATAGGCTGCCTCAACATTGTAGGACAGGTTGTTGTACTGGCACCACACGGCCAGGTCTCTGACCTCCTCCCTATAGGCTGCCTCAACGTTGTAGGACAGGTTGTTGTACTGGCACCACACGGCCAGGTCTCTGACCTCCTCCCTATAGGCTGCCTCAACGTTGTAGGACAGGTTGTTGTACTGGCACCACACGGCCAGGTCTCTGGCCTCCTCCCTATAGGCTGCCTCAACGTTGTAGGACAGGTTGTTGTACTGGCACCACACGGCCAGGTCTCTGACCTCCTCCCAATAGGCTGCCTCAACGTTGTAGGACAGGTTGTTGTACTGGCACCACACGGCCAGGTCTCTGACCTCCTCCCTATAGGCTGCCTCAACGTTGTAGGTGATCACTGTTGTGTCGTCAGAAAACTTAATGATGGTGTTATAGTCGTGCCTGGCCGTGCAGTCATGAGTGAACAGGGAGTACAGGGGGGGACTGAGTACGCACCCCTGAGGGGCCCCCGTGTTGAGGATCAGCGTGGCAGATGTGTTGTTACCTACCCTTACCACCTGGGGGCGGCCCGTCAGGATGTCCAGGATCCAGTTGCAGAGGGAGGTGTTTCGTCGCAGGGTCTTTATCTTAGTGATGAGCTTTGATGGTACTATGGTGTTGAACGCTGAGCTCTAGTCAATGAACAGCATTCTCACATAGGTGTTCCTTTTGTCCAGGTGGGAAAGGGCAGTGTGGAGTGCAATCATCTGTGGATCTGTTGGGGCGGTATGCAAATTGTAGTGGGTATTGGGTTTCTAGGATGATGGTGTTGATGTGAGCCATGACCAGCCTTTCAAAGCACTTCATGGCTATGGACGTGAGTGCTACAGGTCTGTAGTCATTCAGGCAGGTTACCTTGGTGTTCTTGGACACAGGGGACTATGGTGGTCTGCTTGAATCATGTTGGTATTACAGACTAAGACAGGGAGAGGTTGAATAACACATTCAGACTCTACATGCTGTTCTGTTTCTATAGGTAGGACTCAACCACACACAGGGTCACATGCTGTTCTGTTTCTATAGGTAGAGACTCAACCACACAGTTTACATGCTGTTCTGTTTCTATGGGCTGAGACTCAACCACACACAGGGTCACATGCTTTTATGTTTCTGTGAGTAACTGGGCCACGGGGGAGGGTCACTCTTCTTGTTTCTATAGGTAGGACTCAACCACACACAGGGACACATCACTGTTCTGTTTCTATGGTAGCTAGACAGGGACACATGGCTCTGTTTATAGGTAGGACTCAACCACACACAGGGACACATCACTGTTCTGTTTCTATAGGTATAACTAGACCACACACAGGGACACATCACTGTTCTGTTTCTATAGGTAGGACTCAACCACACACAGGGACGCACTGCTCTGTTTATGCAAGTAGGACTCAACCACACACAGGGTCTGGTGCTGTGTCTCCTCAACCCAGAACTAGACCACACACAGGGACACATCGCTGTTTATGTTTCTATAGGTAGACTCAACCACACACAGGGAAGCATTCACTGTTCTGTCTTTCTATAGGTAGGACTCAACCACACACAGGGTCACATCACTGTTCTGTTTCTATAGGTAGGACTCAACCACACACAGACTCTACATGCTGTTCTGTTTCTATAGGTAGGACTCAACCACACACAGGGCCACATCACTGTTCTGTTTCTATAGGTAGGACTCAACCACACACAGACTCTACATGCTGTTCTGTTTATAGGTAGGACTCAACCACACACAGGGTCACATGCTCTGTTTCTATAGGTAGGACTCAACCACACACAGGGTCACATGCTGTTCTGTTCTATAGGTAGGACTCAACCACACACGGGTCACATGCTGTGTTCTGTTTCTATAGGTAGGACTCAACCACACAACTCTACATGTAGTTCTTTGTTTCTATGGTAGCTCAGCACACACAGTCACATGCTGTTCTGTTTCTATAGGTAGCTCAACCACACACAGGGTCACATGCTGTTCTGTTTCTATAGGTAGCTCAACCACACACACGGGTCACATGCTGTTCTGTTTCTATAGGTAGGACTCAACCACACAGGGCCACATCACTGTTCTGTTTCTATGGGTGGGACTCAACCACAGGGTCACATGCTGTTCTGTTTCTATAGGTAGACTCAACCACACACAGGGTCACATGCTGTTACTGTTCTTTTTATAGGTAGACTGACCACAGGGTCACATGCTCTGTTTCTATAGGTAGCAGCTCACACACAGACTCTACATGCTGTTCTGTTTCTATAGGTAGGACTCAACCACACACAGGGTCACATGCTGTTCTGTTTCTTATGGGTGACTCAGCACACAGACTCTCATGTGTATAGGTAGGACTCAACCACACACAGGGCCACATCACTGTTCTGTTTCTATAGGTAGGACTCAACCACACACAGACTCTACATGCTGTTCTGTTTCTATAGGTCAGACTCAACCACAGGGTCACATGCTGTTTCTGTTTCTATAGGTAGACTATAACCACACAGGGACACATGCTGTTCTGTATTCAAATACTATCACCCTGCAACCTAGCTTGAACCGACATCATCACCGTTACATACAGACTCTGGGTTGGTGCAGCTAATACAAAGATACGCTGTATGAAGAGAGGAGAGAGAAAGAGGAAAGAGAGAGGGAAAGAGAGAGAGAGAGAGAGAGAGAGAGAGAGAGCTGGATAGAGAGAGAGCTGGATGAGACAGTAATATTCTCTCTCTATGCTGCTCAAGATCGAGGCTAATTAAACAAATTCAGATTGGATCATTAATCAGAAAACTAGAGATGCTTGCTTCTGATTTCTACCTTCCTCTCCATCTCTCCTCTCCCCTCTCCTTCTTCCTCTCTCCCCTGTACTCCCCATCCTCTCCCATCTCTCCTCTCTTCCCCCTCTCCCTTTCCTCTCCTCTCCTTCCCCTCTCCTTCTCTCTCCTTCTCCATCTCTCCTCCCCCTCTCTCCCCATCCTCTCCCTCTCTCCTCTCCTCTCCCCCCTCTCCTTCTCCATCTCTCCTCTCCCTCTTCCTCCCCCTCTCCCTCTCCATCTCTCCTCTTCCTCTCCTCTCCTCTCCTCTCCATCTATCCTCTCCTCCCCCTCTCCTCTCCTCTCCCTCTCTCCCTCTCTCCCATCCTCTCCTCTCCATCTCTCCTCTCCCTCTCCCTCTCTCTCCCTCTCTCTCCCGCCATCCTCTCCTCTCCTCTCCTGCCCTCCCTCTCCATCTCTCCCTCTCCCTCTCCTCCCCCTCTCCCTCTCCATCCTCTCCCTCTCCTCTCCTCTCTCCTCTCCATCTATCCTCTCCCTCCCTCTCTCCTCTCCTCTCCCTCTACTCCCCCTCTACTCCCCATCCTCTTCCTCTCCTCCCCCTCTACTCCCCATCCTCTCCTCTCCTCTCCTCCCCTCCTTCTCCATCTCTCCTCTCCCTCTCCTCTCTAAACCTTAGCTAAGCAAGTGGGTGAGTCTGCTTCATAGCTAGCCTAGTGTTAGCCTGACATAGACATCCATTTTTACATCACTCTTTATAATTCTGCCTTTACTTCACCTATCTAATAACTGTGTCCTGGTTGTGTCAATCACCTGGCAATCTGAAGACTGGGTTTTTAGTTACTAATTTAAAGTTTTGTTCCGTTCCTCTTGGCAGTTTAGCAGTGTAGCAGGGTACAGGGCTGTAGTTATTATACTGAGTCGTTTACTGTACGGTGACTGAGGTAACACAGTGTTGTAGGGTCAGGGCTGTAGTTATTATACTACAGAGTTGTTTACTGTAATTGTGATGTAGGTATCAATAAAGATATATTGTGTATTATATGGATCAATAAAAATATATTGTATTCAACTGTTTCACAATAGCAGTGAGGGAGGGTTGGCGTCCACCTCAGTGTTCTCTGATTTGGCATGGTGATGGTGATGATGATAATGATGATGATGATGATGATGGTAGCCCTCTCCCCTTGTGAGGATAACCCCACTGAGTTTACACTAAAATGTTTTATGAGTGTGAACACATTGGGAGGGATTTCCCTGGCTGGGATCCTGTCAACCAGACATGGTGCAGTATTAGCCAGGTAGAAGAAGAGATATCCACTGGCTGGATCCTATGTTCTAACAACAACATCATGTAGCCAGGTGAGAAAGAGGATGTCCAGTGGCTGGGATCCTGTCCTAACAGACAACATCATCTATTAGCCAGGTAGAGAGAATCCACTGGCTGGGATCCTGTCTAACAGACAACATCATCTATTAGCCAGGTAGAAGAGATCCACTGGCTGGGATCCTGTAACAGACAACATCATCTAGCCCCAGGTAGAGAAAGCTAGATATCCACTGGCTGGGATCCTGTCTAACAGACAACCTGGTCTCACCAGGTAGAGAAGAGATCCACTGGCTGGGATCCTGTCTCAACATCATATTTAGTTTAGGTAGAGAGACATCCACTGGCTGGGATCTGTTCAAACAACATCATCATCTATTAGCCAGGTAGAGAAGAGATATCCACTGGCTGGGATCCTGTCTAACAGACAACATCATCTATTAGCCAGGTGAGAGAAGAGATAGATATCCACTGGCTTGGGATCTGAACCAGACATCATCATTCCTAGCCAGGTGTGGAGGAATAAGATATCCACTGGCTGGGATCTCAAACCAACATCATCATCAATCACTGAATTTCGGGAGGGAAGCTTTTCTTCCGTTGGAGGTTAGAAATCAATATACTACAACTCCGGCAAGTAGGGCTGTGAGAGGGAGGGGGGGAGAGGACGGTGACCCAGAGCGACGGAGAGGTCAGATTCATGTTCATCTTTTTATTACTGGAGGGAGGGAGCCCTTCTCCTGTAGGGAGGTTCTTCTGCTGGAGGTTGGACAGCGTTGAGAATAATGGACCTTCCCATTCAAGTCAATGGTGGCAGATGGGTTCGACTGGCTAGCAGCCATAGTGGGTCTTCATACGTTCCCAGTCAAACTGCATGATTAGTGGCTTTGAAAGACTGTTCTATAGAGTATATTTCTATGGTTAGAACCCTTCTGCTTCTTTCAGTCAGGGAGGAAAGGAAACCATTCTGTCATTACTGATGGAGGGTAGTGGTCAGGGACCAGTCATTACTGATGGAGGTTAGTGGTCAGGGACCAGGGACCAGTCATTACTGATGGAGGTTAGTGGTCAGGGACCAGGGACCAGTCATTACTGAGAGAGGTTAGTGGTCAGGGACCAGGGACCAGTCATTACTGATGGAGGTTAGTGGTCAGGGACCAGGGACCAGTCATTACTGATGGAGGTTAGTGGTCAGGGACCAGGGACCAGTCATTACTGATGGAGGTTAGTGGTCAGGGACCAGGGACCAGTCATTACTGATGGAGGTTAGTGGTCAGGGACCAGGGACCAGTCATTACTGATGGAGGTTAGTGGTCAGGGACCAGGGACCAGTCATTACTGATGGAGGTTAGTGGTCAGGGACCAGGGACCAGTCATTACTGATGGAGGTTAGTGGTCAGGGACCAGGGACCAGTCATTACTGATGGAGGTTAGTGGTCAGGGACCAGGGACCAGTCATTACTGATGGAGGTTAGTGGTCAGGGACCAGGGACCAGTCATTACTGATGGAGGTTAGTGGTCAGGGACCAGGGACCAGTCATTACTGAGAGAGGTTAGTGGTCAGGGACCAGGGACCAGTCATTACTGAGAGAGGTTAGTGGTCAGGGACCAGGGACCAGTCATTACTGATGGAGGTTAGTGGTCAGGGACCAGGGACCAGTCATTACTGATGGAGGTTAGTGGTCAGGGACCAGGGACCAGTCATTACTGATGGAGGTTAGTGGTCAGGGACCAGGGACCAGTCATTACTGATGGAGGTTAGTGGTCAGGGACCAGGGACCAGTCATTACTGATGGAGGTTAGTGGTCAGGGACCAGGGACCAGTCATTACTGAGAGAGGTTAGTGGTCAGGGACCAGGGACCAGTCATTACTGAGAGAGGTTAGTGGTCAGGGACCAGGGACCAGTCATTACTGATGGAGGTTAGTGGTCAGGGACCAGGGACCAGTCATTACTGATGGAGGTTAGTGGTCAGGGACCAGGGACCAGTCATTACTGAGAGAGGTTAGTGGTCAGGGACCAGGGACCAGTCATTACTGATGGAGGTTAGTGGTCAGGGACCAGGGACCAGTCATTACTGATGGAGGTTAGTGGTCAGGGACCAGGGACCAGTCATTACTGATGGAGGTTAGTGGTCAGGGACCAGGGACCAGTCATTACTGAGAGAGGTTGGTGGTCAGGGACCAGGGACCAGTCATTACTGAGAGAGGTTAGTGGTCAGGGACCAGGGACCAGTCATTACTGATGGAGGTTAGTGGTCAGGGACCAGTCATTACTGAGAGAGGTTAGTGGTCAGGGACCAGGGACCAGTCATTACTGATGGAGGTTAGTGGTCAGGGACCAGGGACCAGTCATTACTGATGGAGGTTAGTGGTCAGGGACCAGGGACCAGTCATTACTGATGGAGGTTAGTGGTCAGGGACCAGGGACCAGTCATTACTGATGGAGGTTAGTGGTCAGGGACCAGGGACCAGTCATTACTGATGGAGGTTAGTGGTCAGGGACCAGGGACCAGTGATTACTGGGAGAGAGGTTAGTGGTCAGGGACCAGGGACCAGTCATTACTGATGGAGGTTAGTGGTCAGGGACCAGGGACCAGTCATTACTGAGAGAGGTTAGTGGTCAGGGACCAGGGACCAGTCATTACTGATGGAGGTTAGTGGTCAGGGACCAGGGACCAGTCATTACTGAGAGAGGTTGTGACGGGACCAGGGACCAGTCATTACTGATGGAGGTTAGTGGTCAGGGACCAGGGACCAGTCATTACTGATGGAGGTTAGTGGTCAGGGACCAGGGACCAGTCATTACTGATGGAGGTTAGTGGTCAGGGACCAGGGACCAGTCATTACTGAGAGAGGTTAGTGGTCAGGGACCAGGGACCGGTCATTACTGAGAGAGGTTAGTGGTCAGGGACCAGGGACCAGTCATTACTGATGGAGGTTAGTGGTCAGGGACCAGGGACCAGTCATTACTGAGAGAGGTTAGTGGTCAGGGACCAGGGACCAGTCATTACTGATGGAGGTTAGTGGTCAGGGACCAGGGACCAGTCATTACTGATGGAGGTTAGTGGTCAGGGACCAGGGACCAGTCATTACTGATGGAGGTTAGTGGTCAGGGACCAGGGACCAGTCATTACTGATGGAGGTTAGTGGTCAGGGACCAGGGACCAGTCATTACTGATGGAGGTTAGTGGTCAGGGACCAGGGACCAGTCATTACTGATGGAGGTTAGTGGTCAGGGACCAGGGACCAACCATTACTGCAGGGAAGAGTTTGGCTCAGGGGGAAGAATGAATCAGCTGCTACGTTTGGCTTGGCTGACCTCAATGACTCTCTCTCTCTCTCTCTGTCTCTCTGTCTCTCTCTCTCTCCCTCTCTCTCTCTCTCTCCCTCTCTCTCTCTCTCTCTCTCTCTCTCTCTCTCTCTCTCTCTCTCTCTCTCTCTCTCTCTCTCTCTCTCTCTCTCTGTCTCTCTCTCTCTACTCTATCAGGCAAAAGGAATCCACATGCATTCAAAAGCAAAACTTTCATTTTCATATTTTCATACTTCTTTTCAGCAGCTTGTGCCATTAACACATTCCTCCTCAGAACATCATTTTCCCATCTAACACAGGAACAATGGGAAGTGGAGACATCACACTACAGGTGCCAGAAGGGTAAATCAGGAGGTGTAGTTTCATAATGGAACCGACTACTGGATGCATGCCGAGGCTGCCTGAATAGACTGAGGGTGAGTCTCCAATGGTCGGTCCCCTCTATATAGTGCACTACTTTTGATCAGAGGGAATACATAGGGAATAGTGTGCTATTTGGGATTCATCCTGAGGACAACAGAAATATGGCAAAGCGACCTTGGAAGTCACATAAACAGCTTTCATTGATTGAATGGCTGAATGCCTCTGGAAGGTAACCTGTTGAACAAGGTTATATCGCTAACAAGGCGTTAGCGATATAGAAATAGCGTTAGCGATATAGAAATAGCGTTAGCGATATAGAAATAGCATTAGCGATATAGAAATAGCGTTAGCGATATAGAAATAGCGTTAGCGATATAGAAATAGCGTTAGCGATATAGAAATAGCATTAGCGATATAGAAACAGCGTTAGCGATATAGAAATAGCGTTAGCGATATAGAAATAGCGTTAGCGATATAGAAATAGCGTTAGCGATATAGAAACAGCATTAGCGATATAGAAACAGCGTTAGCGATATAGAAACAGCGTTAGCGATATAGAAACAGCGTTAGCGATATAGAAACAGCGTTAGCGATATAGAAATAGCGTTAGCGATATAGAAATAGCATTAGCGATATAGAAACAGCGTTAGCGATATAGAAATAGCTGTCACTGTGAAAACCAACCCCCCCCCCCCCCCCCCCCACAACCACTCGTCTTTTGCACAGTCACCCTTGCTGTGAACAACCCACATATCAACCATGCCACGACCCAGTCCACATACCCATGACCCAGTCCTCATATCCATGACCCAGTTCTCATACCCATGACCCAGACCACATACCCACGACCAAGTCCTCATACCCACGACCCAGTCCACATACCCATGACCCAGTCCTCATATCCATGACCCAGTCCACATACCCACCACCCAGTCCACATACCCATGACCCAGTCCACATACCCACAACCCAGTCCACATACCCAAGACCCAGTCCACATACCCATGACCCAGTCTACATACCCATGACCCAGACCCAGTCCACATACCCCCGACCTAGACCACATACCCATGACCCAGTTCTCATACCCATGACCCAGTCCACATACCCACCACCCAGTTTACATACCCACCACCCAGTCAACATACCCACGACCCAGTCCTCATACCCAGACCCAGTCCTCATACCCACGACCCAGTCCTCATACCCACGACCCAGAACACATACCCACCACCCAGTCCACATACCCATGACCCAGTCCACATACCAAGTAAACTAATAATCACTTGTCTTATTAGGAACCATCAGAGGAATCATCATCTCAGAACTCTCATCAAACCAAGTCGCCATGACAACACAAGTCATATTATAGTCATGACACAAAGTTAAGTTTAATCTGTTTAAAGTCGGTTGACAGGATTATGAGGACAGTTCTAATGAGTTGAGAGAAGCTTAGCTTGGCCCGAGGCCTGGGGATGGGGTTCAGGGCTGAGAGGCTGGCCCCATCAGGCACGCGTGCAGGTCGGATTGGATAAGAAGATTGTTGGGGGGGGGGTTAAGGCTCGCATGAGTTCCTCATTCCTCCCAGGGTGTTTTATCTCTACTGGTTGGGGGGTTATGATGTGTTGGTGCTGGGTGTTTTATCTCTACTGGTTGGGGGTTATGATGTGTTGGTGCTGGGTGTTTTATCTCTACTGGTTGGGGGTTATGATGTGTTGGTGCTGGGTGTTTTATCTCTACTGGTTGGGGGTTATGATGTGTTGGTGTTTTATCTCTACTGGTTGGGGGTTATGATGTGTTGGTGTTTTATCTCTACTGGTTGGGGGTTATGATGTGTTGGTGCTGGGTGTTTTATCTCTACTGGTTGGGGGGTTATGATGTGTTGGTGTTTTATCTCTACTGGTTGGGGGGTTATGATGTGTTGGTGTTTTATCTCTACTGGTTGGGGGGTTATGATGTGTTGGTGTTTTATCTCTACTGGTTGGGGGTTATGATGTGTTGGTGCTGGGTGTTTTATCTCTACTGGTTGGGGGGTTATGATGTGTTGGTGTTTTATCTCTACTGGTTGGGGGGTTATAATGTGTTGGTGCTGGGTGTTTTATCTCTACTGGTTGGGGGGTTATAATGTGTTGGTGCTGGGTGTTTTATCTCTACTGGTTGGGGGGTTATGATGTGTTGGTGCTGGGTGTTTTATCTCTACTGGTTGGGGGGTTATGATGTGTTGGTGTTTTATCTCTACTGGTTGGGGGTTATGATGTGTTGGTGCTTGGTGTTTTATCTCTACTGGTTGGGGGTTATGATGTGTTGGTGCTGGGTGTTTTATCTCTACTGGTTGGGGGGTTATGATGTGTTGGTGTTTTATCTCTACTGGTTGGGGGGTTATGATGTGTTGGTGTTTTATCTCTACTGGTTGGGGGGTTATGATGTGTTGGTGTTTTATCTCTACTGGTTGGGGGGTTATGATGTGTTGGTGCTGGGTGTTTTATCTCTACTGGTTGGGGGTTATGATGTGTTGGTGTTTTATCTCTACTGGTTGGGGGGTTATGATGTGTTGGTGTTTTATCTCTACTGGTTGGGGGGTTATGATGTGTTGGTGCTGGGTGTTTTATCTCTACTGGTTGGGGGTTATTATGTGTTGGTGCTGGGTGTTTTATCTCTACTGGTTGGGGGGTTATGATGTGTTGGTGCTGGGTGTTTTATCTCTACTGGTTGGGGGGTTATGATGTGTTGGTGTTTTATCTCTACTGGTTGAGGGTTATGGTGTGTTGGTGTTTTATCTCTACTGGTTGGGGGTTATGATGTGTTGGTGCTGGGTGTTTTATCTCTACTGGTTGGGGGGTTATGATGTGTTGGTGTTTTATCTCTACTGGTTGGGGGTTATGATGTGTTGGTGTTTTATCTCTACTGGTTGGGGGGTTATGATGTGTTGGTGCTGGGTGTTTTATCTCTACTGGTTGGGGGGTTATGATGTGTTGGTGTTTTATCTCTACTGGTTGGGGGGTTATGATGTGTTGGTGCTTGGTGTTTTATCTCTACTGGTTGGGGGGTTATGATGTGTTGGTGTTGTATCTCTACTGGTTGGGGGTTATGATGTGTTGGTGTTTTATCTCTACTGGTTGGGGGGTTATGATGTGTTGGTGTTTTATCTCTACTGGTTGGGGGTTATGATGTGTTGGTGCTGGGTGTTTTATCTCTACTGGTTGGGGGGTTATGATGTGTTGGTGTTTTATCTCTACTGGTTGGGGGGTTATAATGTGTTGGTGCTGGGTGTTTTATCTCTACTGGTTGGGGGGTTATAATGTGTTGGTGCTGGGTGTTTTATCTCTACTGGTTGGGGGGTTATGATGTGTTGGTGCTGGGTGTTTTATCTCTACTGGTTGGGGGGTTATGATGTGTTGGTGTTTTATCTCTACTGGTTGGGGGTTATGATGTGTTGGTGCTTGGTGTTTTATCTCTACTGGTTGGGGGTTATGATGTGTTGGTGCTGGGTGTTTTATCTCTACTGGTTGGGGGGTTATGATGTGTTGGTGTTTTATCTCTACTGGTTGGGGGGTTATGATGTGTTGGTGTTTTATCTCTACTGGTTGGGGGGTTATGATGTGTTGGTGTTTTATCTCTACTGGTTGGGGGGTTATGATGTGTTGGTGCTGGGTGTTTTATCTCTACTGGTTGGGGGTTATGATGTGTTGGTGTTTTATCTCTACTGGTTGGGGGGTTATGATGTGTTGGTGTTTTATCTCTACTGGTTGGGGGGTTATGATGTGTTGGTGCTGGGTGTTTTATCTCTACTGGTTGGGGGTTATTATGTGTTGGTGCTGGGTGTTTTATCTCTACTGGTTGGGGGGTTATGATGTGTTGGTGCTGGGTGTTTTATCTCTACTGGTTGGGGGGTTATGATGTGTTGGTGTTTTATCTCTACTGGTTGAGGGTTATGGTGTGTTGGTGTTTTATCTCTACTGGTTGGGGGTTATGATGTGTTGGTGCTGGGTGTTTTATCTCTACTGGTTGGGGGGTTATGATGTGTTGGTGTTTTATCTCTACTGGTTGGGGGTTATGATGTGTTGGTGTTTTATCTCTACTGGTTGGGGGGTTATGATGTGTTGGTGCTGGGTGTTTTATCTCTACTGGTTGGGGGGTTATGATGTGTTGGTGTTTTATCTCTACTGGTTGGGGGGTTATGATGTGTTGGTGCTTGGTGTTTTATCTCTACTGGTTGGGGGGTTATGATGTGTTGGTGTTGTATCTCTACTGGTTGGGGGTTATGATGTGTTGGTGTTTTATCTCTACTGGTTGGGGGGTTATGATGTGTTGGTGCTGGGTGTTTTATCTCTACTGGTTGGGGGTTATGATGTGTTGGTGTTGTATCTCTACTGGTTGGGGGGTTATGATGTGTTGGTGCTGGGTGTTTTATCTCTACTGGTTGGGGGGTTATGATGTGTTGGTGTTTTATCTCTACTGGTTGGGGGGTTATGATGTGTTGGTGCTGGGTGTTTTATCTCTACTGGTTGGGGGTTATGAGGTGTTGGTGTTTTATCTCTACTGGTTGGGGGGTTATGATGTGTTGGTGCTGGGTGTTTTATCTCTACAGGTTGGGGGGTTATGATGTGTTGGTGTTTTATCTCTACTGGTTGGGGGGTTATGATGTGTTGGTGTTTTATCTCTACTGGTTGGGGGGTTATGATGTGTTGGTGTTTTATCTCTACTGGTTGGGGGTTATGATGTGTTGGTGTTTTATCTCTACTGGTTGGGGGTTATGATGTGTTGGTGTTTTATCTCTACTGGTTGGGGGGTTATGATGTGTTGGTGTTGTATCTACTGGTTGGGGGGTTATGATGTGTTGGTGCTGGGTGTTTTATCTCTACTGGTTGGGGGTTATGATGTGTTGGTGCTGGGTGTTTTATCTCTACTGGTTGGGGGGTTATGATGTGTGGGTGTTTTATCTCTACTGGTTGGGGGTTATGATGTGTTGGTGCTGGGTGTTTTATCTCTACTGGTTGGGGGTTATGATGTGTTGGTGTTGTATCTCTACTGGTTGGGGGGTTATGATGTGTTGGTGTTGTATCTCTACTGGTTGGGGGGGTTATGATGTGTTGGTGTTTTATCTCTACTGGTTGGGGGGTTATGATGTGTTGGTGCTGGGTGTTTTATCTCTACTGGTTGGGGGTTATGATGTGTTGGTGCTGGGTGTTTTATCTCTACTGGTTGGGGGGTTATGATGTGTTGGTGTTTTATCTCTACTGGTTGGGGGTTATGATGTGTTGGTGTTTTATCTCTACTGGTTGGGGGTTATGATGTGTTGGTGTTTTATCTCTACTGGTTGGGGAGTTATGATGTGTTGGTGTTGTATCTCTACTGGTTGGGGGTTATGATGTGTTGGTGCTGGGTGTTTTATCTCTACTGGTTGGGGGGTTATGATGTGTTGGTGTTGTATCTCTACTGGTTGGGGGTTATGATGTGTTGGTGCTGGGTGTTTTATCTCTACTGGTTGGGTGTTATGATGTGTTGGTGCTGGGTGTTTTATCTCTACTGGTTGGGGGTTATGATGTGTTGGTGCTGGGTGTTTTATCTCTACTGGTTGGGGGTTATGATGTGTTGGTGTTTTATCTCTACTGGTTGGGGGGTTATGATGTGTTGGTGTTTTATCTCTACTGGTTGGGGGTTATGATGTGTTGGTGTTTTATCTCTACTGGTTGGGGGTTATGATGTGTTGGTGTTATATCTCTACTGGTTGGGGGGTTATGATGTGTTGGTGTTTTATCTCTACTGGTTGGGGGTTATGATGTGTTGGTGTTTTATCTCTACTGGTTGGGGGGTTATGATGTGTTGGTGTTTTATCTCTACTGGTTGGGGAGTTATGATGTGTTGGTGCTGGGTGTTTTATCTCTACTGGTTGGGGGTTATGATGTGTTGGTGTTTTATCTCTACTGGTTGGGGGTTATGATGTGTTGGTGTTTTATCTCTACTGGTTGGGGGGTTATGATGTGTTGGTGTTTTATCTCTACTGGTTGGGGGTTATGATGTGTTGGTGTTTTATCTCTACTGGTTGGGGGGTTATGATGTGTTGGTGTTTTATCTCTACTGGTTGGGGGGTTATGATGTGTTGGTGTTTTATCTCTACTGGTTGGGGGGTTAAGATGTGTTGGTGTTTTATCTCTACTGGTTGGGGGGTTATGATGTGTTGGTGTTTTATCTCTACTGGTTGGGGGTTATGATGTGTTGGTGCTGGGTGTTTTATCTCTACTGGTTGGGGGGTTATGATGTGTTGGTGTTTTATCTCTACTGGTTGGGGGGTTATGATGTGTTGGTGTTTTATCTCTACTGGTTGGGGGGTTATGATGTGTTGGTGTTTTATCTCTACTGTTTGGGGGGTTATGATGTGTTGGTGTTTTATCTCTACTGGTTGGGGGGTTATGATGTGTTGGTGTTTTATCTCTACTGGTTGGGGGTTATGATGTGTTGGTGCTGGGTGTTTTATCTCTACTGGTTGGGGGGTTATGATGTGTTGGTGTTTTATCTCTACTGGTTGGGGGGTTATGATGTGTTGGTGCTGGGTGTTTTATCTCTACTGGTTGGGGGTTATGATGTGTTGGTGTTTTATCTCTACTGGTTGGGGGTTATGATGTGTTGGTGTTTTATCTCTACTGGTTGGGGGGTTATGATGTGTTGGTGTTTTATCTCTACTGGTTGGGGGGTTTTGATGTGTTGGTGCTGGGTGTTTTATCTCTACTGGTTGGGGGGTTATGATGTGTTGGTGCTGGGTGTTTTATCTCTACTGGTTGGGGGGTTATGATGTGTTGGTGTTTTATCTCTACTGGTTGGGGGGTTATGATGTGTTGGTGCTGGGTGTTTTATCTCTACTGGTTGGGGGGTTATGATGTGTTGGTGTTTTATCTCTACTGGTTGGGGGGTTATGATGTGTTGGTGCTGGGTGTTTTATCTCTACTGGTTGGGGGTTATGATGTGTTGGTGTTTTATCTCTACTGGTTGGGGGGTTATGATGTGTTGGTGTTTTATCTCTACTGGTTGGGGGTTATGATGTGTTGGTGTTTTATCTCTACTGGTTGGGGGTTATGATGTGTTGGTGTTTTATCTCTACTGGTTGGGGGTTATGATGTGTTGTTGTTTTATCTCTACTGGTTGGGGGTTATGATGTGTTGGTGTTTTATCTCTACTGGTTGGGGGGTTATGATGTGTAGGTATTTTATCTCTACTGGTTGGGGGTTATGATGTGTTGGTGCTGGGTGTTTTATCTCTACTGGTTAGGGGTTTATGATGTGTTGGTGTTTTATCTCTACTGGTTGGGGGGTTATGATGTGTTGGTGTTTTATCTCTACTGGTTTGGGGTTATGATGTGTTGGTGTTTTATCTCTACTGGTTGGGGGTTATGATGTGTTGGTGTTTTATCTCTACTGGTTGGGGGGTTATGATGTGTTGGTGCTGGGTGTTTTATCTCTACTGGTTGGGGGGTTATGATGTGTTGGTGTTTTATCTCTACTGGTTGGGGGGTTATGATGTGTTGGTGCTGGGTGTTTTATCTCTACTGGTTGGGGGTTATGATGTGTTGGTGTTTTATCTCTACTGGTTGGGGGGTTATGATGTGTTGGTGTTTTATCTCTACTGGTTGGGGGGTTATGATGTGTTGGTGCTGGGTGTTTTATCTCTACTGGTTGGGGGTTATGATGTGTTGGTGTTTTATCTCTACTGGTTGGGGGGTTATGATGTGTTGGTGCTGGGTGTTTTATCTCTACTGGTTGGGGGTTATGATGTGTTGGTGTTTTATCTCTACTGGTTGGGGGTTATGATGTGTTGGTGCTGGGTGTTTTATCTCTACTGGTTGGGGGGTTATGATGTGTTGGTGCTGGGTGTTTTATCTCTACTGGTTGGGGGGTTATGATGTGTTGGTGCTGGGTGTTTTATCTCTACTGGTTGGGGGGTTATGATGTGTTGGTGTTTTATCTCTACTGGTTGGGGGGTTATGATGTGTTGGTGCTGGGTGTTTTATCTCTACTGGTTGGGGGGTTATGATGTGTTGGTGTTTTATCTCTACTGGTTGGGGGTTATGATGTGTGGGTGTTTTATCTCTACTGGTTGGGGGTTATGATGTGTTGGTGTTTTATCTCTACTGGTTGGGGGTTATGATGTGTTGGTGCTGGGTGTTTTATCTCTACTGGTTGGGGGTTATGATGTGTTGGTGCTGGGTGTTTTATCTCTACTGGTTGGGGGTTATGATGTGTTGGTGTTGGGTGTTTTATCTCTACTGGTTGGGGGGTTATGATGTGTTGGTGCTGGGTGTTTTATCTCTACTGGTTGGGGGTTATGATGTGTTGGTGTTTTATCTCTACTAGTTGGGGGGTTATGATGTGTTGGTGTTTTATCTCTACTGGTTGGGGGTTATGATGTGTTGGTGTTTTATCTCTACTGGTTGGGGGTTATGATGTGTTGGTGCTCGGTGTTTTATCTCTACTGGTTGGGGGGTGATGATGTGTTGGTGTTTTATCTCTACTGGTTGGGGGTTATGATGTGTTGGTGTTTTATCTCTACTGGTTGGGGGGTTATGATGTGTTGGTGCTGGGTGTTTTATCTCTACTGCTTGGGGGTTATGATGTGTTGGTGCTGGGTGTTTTATCTCTACTGGTTGGGGGTTATGATGTGTTGGTGCTGGGTGTTTTATCTCTACTGGTTGGGCGTTATGATGTGTTGGTGTTATATCTCTACTGGTTGGGGGGTTATGATGTGTTGGTGTTTTATCTCTACTGGTTGGGGGGTTATGATGTGTTGGTGTTGTATCTCTACTGGTTGGGGGGTTATGATGTGTTGGTGCTGGGTGTTTTATCTCTACTGGTTGGGGGTTATGATGTGTTGGTGTTATATCTCTACTGGTTGGGGGGTTATGATGTGTTGGTGCTGGGTGTTTTATCTCTACTGGTTGGGGGGTTATGATGTGTTGGTGTTTTATCTCTACTGGTTGGGGGGTTATGATGTGTTGGTGTTTTATCTCTACTGGTTGGGGGGTTATGATGTGTTGGTGTTTTATCTCTACTGGTTGGGGGTTATGATGTGTTGGTGTTTTATCTCTACTGGTTGGGGGGTTATGATGTGTTGGTGTTTTATCTCTACTGGTTGGGGGGTTATGATGTGTTGGTGCTGGGTGTTTTATCTCTACTGGTTGGGGGGTTATGATGTGTTGGTGTTTTATCTCTACTGGTTGGGGGGTTATGATGGGTTGGTGTTTTATCTCTACTGGTTGGGGGTTATGATGTGTTGGTGCTGGGTGTTTTATCTCTACTGGTTGGGGGGTTATGATGTGTTGGTGTTTTATCTCTACTGGTTGGGGGGTTATGATGGGTTGGTGTTTTATCTCTACTGGTTGGGGGTTATGATGTGTTGGTGCTGGGTGTTTTATCTCTACTGGTTGGGGGTTATGATGTGTTGGTGTTTTATCTCTACTGGTTGGGGGTTATGATGTGTTGGTGTTTTATCTCTACTGGTTGGGGGTTATGATGTGTTGGTGCTGGGTGTTTTATCTCTACTGGTTGGGGGTTATGATGTGTTGATGTTTTATCTCTACTGGTTGGGGGGTTATGATGTATTGGTGTTTTATCTCTACTGGTTGGGGGGTTATGATGTGTTGGTGTTTTATCTCTACTGGTTGGGGGTTATGATGTGTTGGTGTTTTATCTCTACTGGTTGGGGGGTTATGATGTGTTGGTGCTGGGTGTTTTATCTCTACTGGTTGGGGGTTATGATGTGTTGGTGTTTTATCTCTACTGGTTGGGGGGTTATGATGTGTTGGTGCTGGGTGTTTTATCTCTACTGGTTGGGGGGTTATGATGTGTTGGTGTTTTATCTCTACTGGTTGGGGGGTTATGATGTGTTGGTGTTTTATCTCTACTGGTTGGGGGTTATGATGTGTTGGTGTTTTATCTCTACTGGTTGGGGGTTATGATGTGTTGGTGTTTTATCTCTACTGGTTGGGGGGTTATGATGTATTGGTGTTTTATCTCTACTGGTTGGGGGGTTATGATGTGTTGGTGTTTTATCTCTACTGGTTGGGGGTTATGATGTGTTGGTGTTTTATCTCTACTGGTTGGGGGGTTATGATGTGTTGGTGCTGGGTGTTTTATCTCTACTGGTTGGGGGTTATGATGTGTTGGTGTTTTATCTCTACTGGTTGGGGGTTATGATGTGTTGGTGTTTTATCTCTACTGGTTGGGGGGTTATGATGTGTTGGTGCTGGGTGTTTTATCTCTACTGGTTGGGGGGTTATGATGTGTTGGTGTTTTATCTCTACTGGTTGGGGGTTATGATGTGTTGGTGCTGGGTGTTTTATCTCTACTGGTTGGGGGTTATGATGTGTTGGTGTTTTATCTCTACTGGTTGGGGGTTATGATGTGTTGGTGCTGGGTGTTTTATCTCTACTGGTTGGGGGGTTATGATGTGTTGGTGCTGGGTGTTTTATCTCTACTGGTTGGGGGTTATGATGTGTTGGTGTTTTATCTCTACAGGTTGGGGGTTATGATGTGTTGGTGCAGGGTGTTTTATCTCTACTGGTTGGGGGTTATGATGCGTTGGTGTTTTATCTCTACTGGTTGGGGGGTTATGATGTGTTGGTGCTGGGTGTTTTATCTCTACTGGTTGGGGGGTTATGATGTGTTGGTGCAGGGTGTTTTATCTCTACTGGTTGGGGGGTTATGATGCGTTGGTGTTTTATCTCTACTGGTTGGGGGGTTATGATGTGCTGGTGTTTTATCTCTACTGGTTGGGGGGTTATGATGTGTTGGTGCTGGGTGTTTTATCTCTACTGGTTGGGGGGTTATGATGTGTTGGTGTTTTATCTCTACTGGTTGGGGGGTTATGATGTGTTGGTGTTTTATCTCTACTGGTTGGGGGTTATGATGGGTTGATGCTTGGTGTTTTATCTCTACTGGTTGGGGGGTTATGAGGTGTTGATGCTTGGTGTTTTATCTCTGCTGTGCCTCATACCTATGGCTTAAGTGCTAACTATCAGAAGCAAGATTCTTAGTGACAATAGTGATGATTTTTGGTTCAAGCTGGCCATTTCTGGGAGGCAGTAGCCTGACAGGCTGGTTGGAGTGGAGACAGTAGCCTGACAGGCAGGTTGGAGTGGAGACAGTAGCCTGACAGGCAGGCTGGAGTGGAGACAGTAACCTGACAGACTGGTTGGAGTGGAGACAGTAGCCTGACAGACAGGTTGGAGTGGAGACAGTAGCCTGACAGACAGGTTGGAGTGGAGACAGTAGCCTGACAGGCAGGCTGGAGTGGAGACAGTAACCTGACAGACAGGTTGGAGTGGAGACAGTAGCCTGACAGACAGGTTGGAGTGGAGACAGTAGCCTGACAGACAGGTTGGAGTGGAGACAGTAACCTGACAGGCAGGTTGGAAGGGAGACAGTAGCCTGACAGGCAGGTTGAAGTGTTGACAGTAGACTGACAGGCTGTTTGGAGTGTTGACAGTTGCCTGACAGGAATTCTTCTGGGAAGGCTTTCCACTAGATGTTGGAAAATTGCTGTGGGCACTGATGTTGTGCGATTAGGCCTGGCTCGCAATCGGCTTTGTTCGATGGGGTTGAGGTCAGGGCTCTGTGCAGGCCAGTCAAGTTCTTCCACACCGATCTCGACAAACAATTTCTGTATTGACCTCGCCTTGTGCACGGGGGCATTGTCATGCTGAAGCTGGAAAGGGCCTTCCCCAAACAAATCTTCTAGAATGGTATTGTATGCTGTAGCGTTAAGCTTTCACTTCCCTGGAACTAAAGGGCCTGAACCATGAAAAACAGCCCCAGACCATTATTCATCCTCCACCAAACTTTACAGTTGGCACTATGCATTGGGGCAGGTAGCGTTCTCCTGGCATCCACCAAACCCAGAGTCGTCTGTCAGACTGCCAGATGGTGAAGCGTGATTCATCACTCCAGAGAATGCGTTTCCACCGCTCCAGAGTCCAATGGCGGCAAGCTTTACGGCAGTTTAGTGAGTGCTGCAACCGAGAACAGAACTGAGCCGTTGTAGAACCTAGATGTTTCCACTTCACAATAACAGCACTTACAGTTGACCGGGGCAGCTCTAGCCGGGCAGAAATTTGACTAACTGTTGGAAATGTGGCATCCTATGACGGTGCCACATTGAAAGTCACTGAGCTCCTCAGTAAGGCCATTCTACTGACAATGTTTGTCTATGGAGATTGCATGGCTGTGTGCTCGATTGTTTTCATCTGTCAGCAACGGGTGTGGCTGAAAAAGCTGATTACACTAAATTGAAGGGGTGTCCACATAATGCTGTATATATAGTGGATGAAGGGGTGTCCACATACTGTTGTATATATAGTGGATGAAGGGGTGTCCTCATACTGCTGTATATATAGTGGATGTAGGGGTGTCCTCATACTGCTATATATATAGTGGATGAAGGGGTGTCCTCATACTGCTGTATATATAGTGGATGTAGGGGTGTTCTCATACTGCTGTATATATAGTGGATGAAGGGGTGTCCTCATACTGCTGTATATATAGTGGATGAAGGGGTGTCCTCATACTGCTGTATATATAGTGGATGTAGGGGTGTCCTCATACTGCTGTATATATAGTGGATGAAGGGGTGTCCTCATACTGCTGTATATATAGTGGATGAAGGGGTGTCCTGTATATATAGTGGATGAAGGGGTGTCCTCATACTGCTGTATATATAGTGGATGAAGGGGTGTCCTCATACTGCTGTATATATAGTGGATGAAGGGGTGTCCTGTATATATAGTGGATGAAGGGGTGTCCTCATACTGCTATATATATAGTGGATGAAGGGGTGTCCTCATACTGCTGTATATATAGTGGATGTAGGGGTGTTCTCATACTGCTGTATATATAGTGGATGAAGGGGTGTCCTCATACTGCTGTATATATAGTGGATGAAGGGGTGTCCTCATACTGCTGTATATATAGTGGATGTAGGGGTGTCCTCATACTGCTGTATATATAGTGGATGTAGGGGTGTCCTCATACTGCTATATATATAGTGGATGAAGGGGTGTCCTCATACTGCTGTATATATAGTGGATGAAGGGGTGTCCTCATACTGCTGTATATATAGTGGATGTAGGGGTGTCCTCATACTGCTGTATATATAGTGGATGAAGGGGTGTCCTCATACTGCTGTATATATAGTGGATGAAGGGGTGTCCTGTATATATAGTGGATGAAGGGGTGTCCTCATACTGCTGTATATATAGTGGATGAAGGGGTGTCCTGTATATATAGTGGATGAAGGGGTGTCCTCATACTGCTGTATATATAGTGGATGAAGGGGTGTCCTCATACTGCTGTATATATAGTGGATGTAGGGGTGTCCTCATACTGCTGTATATATAGTGGATGTAGGGGTGTCCTCATACTGCTATATATATAGTGGATGAAGGGGTGTCCTCATACTGCTGTATATATAGTGGATGAAGGGGTGTCCTCATACTGCTGTATATATAGTGGATGTAGGGGTGTCCTCATACTGCTGTATATATAGTGGATGAAGGGGTGTCCTCATACTGCTGTATATATAGTGGATGAAGGGGTGTCCTGTATATATAGTGGATGAAGGGGCGTCCTCATACTGCTGTATATATAGTGGATGAAGGGGTGTCCTCATACTGCTGTATATATAGTGGATGAAGGGGTGTCCTGTATATATAGTGGATGAAGGGGTGTCCTCATACTGCTGTATATATAGTGGATGAAGGGGTGTCCTCATACTGCTGTATATATAGTGGATGAAGGGGTGTCCTCATACTGCTGTATATATAGTGGATGAAGGGGTGTCCTCATACTGCTGTATATATAGTGGATGAAGGGGTGTCCTCATACTGCTGTATATATAGTGGATGAAGGGGTGTCCTCATACTGCTGTATATATAGTGGATGAAGGGGTGTCCTCATACTGCTGTATATATAGTGGGGAGAACAAGTATTTGATACACTACTGATTTTGCAGGTTTTCCTACTTACAAAGCATGTAGAGGTCTGTAATTTTTATCATAGGTACACTTCAACTGTGAGAGACGGAATCTAAAACAAAAATCCAGAAAATCACATTGAATGATTTTTAAGTAATTAATTAGCATTAGACTCCTCACACTGCCGTCCAGTCCAGGGAGAGTTCTGTCCTAATTTTCTTTCTACTTCCTCCTACTTTCCTACGACTTACCAACTTCTTCTATATCTCAATTCTGGATAAAAGCACTTCACCCCAGATATCACCTTCACCCCATAGTGAGATATCACCTTCACCCCTTAGTGAGATATCACCTTCACCCCATAGTGAGACATCCCTTTCACCCCATAGTGAGATATAACCTTCACCCCATAGTGAGATATCACCTTCACCCCTTAGTGAGATATCACCTTCACCCCTTAGTGAGATATCACCTTGACCCCGTAGGGAGGTGTAACCTTCACCCCATAGTGAGATATAACCTTCACCCCCTAGGGAGGTGTAACCTTCACCCCATAGTGAGATATCACCTTCACCCCATAGTGAGACATCACCTTCACCCCATAGTGAGATATCATCTTCACCCCCTAGGGAGACATAACCTTCACCCCCTAGGGAGATATAACCTTCACCCCATGGTCACCTTCACCCCATAGTGAGATATCATCTTCACCCCATAATGAGATATCACCTTCACCCCATAGTGAGATATCATCTTCACCCCATAGTGAGATATCATCTTCACCCCATAGTGAGATATAACCTTCACCCCATTGTGAGATATCACCTTCACCCCATAGTGAGATATCACCTTCACCCCATAGTGAGATGTCACCTTCACCCCATAGTGAGATGTCACCTTCACCCCATAGTGAGATATAACCTTCACCCCCTAGGGAGGTATAACCTTCACCCCATAGTGAGATATAACCTTCACCCCATAGTGAGATATCACCTTCACCCCATAGTGAGACATCACCTTCACCCCATAGTGAGATATAACCTTCACCCCATAGTGAGATATAACCTTCACCCCATAGTGAGATTTCATCTTCACCCCATAGTGAGATATCACCTTCACCCCATAGTGAGATATCACCTTTACCCCCTAGGGAGGTATAACCTTCACCCCATAATGAGATATCACCTTCCCCCCATAGTGAGATATCATCTTCCCCCCATAGTGAGATATCATCTTCACCCCATAGTGAGATATCATCTTCACCCCATAGTGAGATATAAACTTCACCCGAGAGTGAGATATCATCTTTACCCCATAGTGAGATAAACCTTCACCCCCTAGGGAGATATAACCTTCACCCCATGGTCACCTTCACCCCATAGTGAGATATCATCTTCACCCCATAGTGAGATATAACCTTCACCCCATAGTGAGATAAACCTTCACCCCCTAGGGAGATATAACATTCACCCCATGGTCACCTTCATCCCATAGTGAGATATCATCTTCACCCCCTAGGGAGACATAACCTTCACCCCCTAGGGAGGTATAACCTTCACCCCATAGTGAGATATCACCTTCCCCCCATAGTGAGATATCATCTTCCCCCCATAGTGAGATATCATCTTCACCCCATAGTGAGATATCATCTTCACCCCATAGTGAGATATAAACTTCACCCGAGAGTGAGATATCATCTTTACCCCATAGTGAGATAAACCTTCACCCCCTAGGGAGATATAACCTTCACCCCATGGTCACCTTCACCCCATAGTGAGATATCATCTTCACCCCATAGTGAGATATAACCTTCACCCCATAGTGAGATAAACCTTCACCCCCTAGGGAGATATAACCTTCACCCCATGGTCACCTTCACCCCATAGTGAGATATCATCTTCACCCCCTAGGGAGACATAACCTTCACCCCCTAGGGAGATATAACCTTCACCCCATGGTCACCTTCACCCCATAGTGAGATATCATCTTCACCCCATAATGAGATATCACCTTCACCCCATAGTGAGATATCATCTTCACCCCATAGTGAGATATCATCTTCAACCCATAGTGAGATATAACCTTCACCCCATTGTGAGATATCACCTTCACCCCATAGTGAGATATAACCTTCACCCCATAGTGAGATATCACCTTCACCCCATAGTGAGATGTCATCTTCACCCCATAGTGAGATATACCCTTCACCCCATAGTGAGATATCACCTTCACCCCCTAGGGAGGTATAACCTTCACCCCATAGTGAGTTATCACCTTCACCCCATAGTGAGATATCAGCTGATGGTTTGTCTACGAGGACGGTCTCTAGGATAGTGAAACGATACAGGGTCTATTGATCTGATTGGTTTGTCTATGAGGACGGTCTCTAGGATAGTGGAACGATACAGGGTCTATTGATCTGATTGGTTTGTCTACGAGGACGGTCTCTAGGATAGTGAAACGATACAGGGTCTGTTGATCTGATTGGTTTGTCTACGAGGACGGTCTCTAGGATAGTGAAACGATACAGGGTCTGTTGATCTGATTGGTTTGTCTACGAGGACGGTCTCTAGGAGAGTGAAACGGGAAATAGGACATGTATGTCACATGTATCCTGTCAGTATTCTAGTCTATGATGGTGAAGGTTTACATCATGCCACACAATCAGGACACGTATGTTTAACAGCAGTACAACATGCCTCTGACAAGCCCAAGTGGAACGACTCTGCAGTTACATCTCTTACTGAATCTGCACACACACAGCCTTTCTGCTTCACTGACTCTATAAAGCAGCTAGTTAGTCATCAGCAGTCTGTCCTGTCTAACAACAGCTAGTTAGTCATCAGCAGTCTGTCCTGTCTAACAGAGAGCGCTGTGTGTCCTGTCTAACAGAGAGGGCTGTGTGTCCTGTCTCCCAGAGAGGGCTGTGTGTCCTGTATAACAGCTGTGTGTCCTGTCTAACAGAGATGGCTGTGTGTCCTGTCTAACAGAGAGGGCTGTGTGTCCTGTCTACCAGAGAGGGCTGTGTGTCCTGTATAACAGCTGTGTGTCCTGTCTAACAGCCGTGTGTCCTGTCTCCCAGAGAGGGGACTGTGTGTCCTGTATAACAGCTGTGTGTCCTGTCTAACAGAGAGGGCTGTGTGTCCTGTATAACAGCTGTGTGTCCTGTCTAACAGCCGTGTGTCCTGTCTCCCAGAGAGGGCTGTGTGTCCTGTCTCCCAGAGAGGGCTGTGTGTCCTGTCTCCCAGAAAGGGCTGTGTGTCCTGTCTACCAGAGAGGACTGTGTGTCCTGTCTCCCAGAGAGGGCTGTGTGTCCTGTCTACCAGAGAGGGCCTTGTGTCCTGTCTCCCAGAGAGGGCTGTGTGTCCTGTCTACCAGAGAGGACTGTGTGTCCTGTCTAACAGAGAGGGCTGTGTGTCCTGTCTACCAGAGAGGGCTGTGTGTCCTGTCTAACAGCCGTGTGTCCTGTCTACCAGAGAGGGCTGTGTGTCCTGTCTACCAGAGAGGGCTGTGTGTCCTGTCTAACAGCCGTGTGTCCTGTCTAACAGAGAGGACTGTGTGTCCTGTCTAACAGCCGCGTGTCCTGTGTACCAGAGAGGGCTGTGTGTCCTGTCTACCAGAGAGGGCTGTGTGTCCTGTCTACCAGAGAGGACTGTGTGTCCTGTCTACCAGAGGGCTGTGTGTCCTGTCTACCAGAGAGGGCTGAGTGTCCTGTCTACCAGAGAGGGCTGTGTGTCCTGTCTCCCAGAGAGGGCTGTGTGTCCTGTCTCCCAGAGAGGGCTTTGTGTCCTGTCTCCCAGAGAGGGCTGTGTGTCCTGTCTAACAGAGAGGACTGTGTGTCCTGTATAACAGCTGTGTGTCCTGTCTACCAGAGAGGACTGTGTGTCCAGAGAGGGCTGTGTGTCCTGTCTAACAGAGAGGACTGTGTGTCCTGTCTAACAGAGAGGACTGTGTGTCCTGTATAACAGCTGTGTGTGCTGTCTACCAGAGAGGACTGTGTGTCCTGTCTCCCAGAGAGGGCTTTGTGTCCTGTCTCCCAGAGAGGGCTGTGTGTCCTGTCTAACAGAGAGGGTTGTGTGTCCTGTCTAACAGCAGCTAGTTGGTCATCAGCAGTCTGTCCTGTCTAACAGCCGTGTGTCTATCAATCACTAGACTATTGCTGTCAGCTTCCTCCCTCTGTCCTGTTGTTGACTGCTTTAATTTGTCCTGAACGACCCCCTATTTGTTTCACAGTGAACTACTTCTGACAAGAGCCCACTGGTGTCCTGTAGGGAATAAGGGGTCCATTTGGAAAACAGCAGGCCGCGCCTTGTTAAAGTAGCAGCTGATAACATTAATGAGATGAAGACGAGGGAGGTGGTCTGTGTGTGAAGGATGTATAAGGACTTCAGTCTCCACCGGTATCAGATGTAGGGTACGTCCCCGGAGGGGTGACGCATCGCGGCTCGGGAAAGGGAGGCGTTTCTATTTTAGTGTGTTGCTTGACAGCAGGAGTGAAATTTGTCAACAGATGACATTGTCTCGAGAAGGAGGTACATGCACGTTGTACACACACAGACACACAAACACACACTCACTCACTCAAACAAACACACCAGCACACACAGAAAGACAGTCAAACAGACACACCAGCACACCAGCACACACACGCACCAGCACACACACACCAGCACACGCACGCACACACACACCAGCGCACACACACACACACACACAAATACAGTATATCCTCTGTCTATACGGTGTATGTAGCAGTGGCCATGGAGGACAGAGCTGGTGTCCAGTAGAGAGACCTGTGGATAGAGCTGGTGTCCAGTAGAGACCTGTGGATAGAGCTGGTGTCCAGTAGAGAGACCTGTGGATAGAGCTGGTGGATAGAGCTGGTGTCCAGTAGAGAGACCTGTGAATAGAGCTGGTGTCCAGTAGAGACCTGTGGATAGAGCTGGTGTCCAGTAGAGACCTGTGGATAGAGCTGGTGTCCAGGAGAGACCTGTGGATAGAGCTGGTGTCCAGGAGAGACCTGTGGATAGAGCTGGTGGATAGAGCTGGTGTCCAGGAGAGACCTGTGGATAGAGCTGGTGTCCCGTAGAGAGACCTGTGGATAGAGCTGGTGTCCAGGAGAGACCTGTGGATAGAGCTGGTGGATAGAGCTGGTGTCCAGGAGAGACCTGTGGATAGAGTTGGTGTCCAGTAGAGAGACCTGTGGATAGAGCTGGTGTCCAGGAGAGAGACCTGTGGATAGAGCTGGTGTCCAGGAGAGAGACCTGTGGATAGAGCTGGTGTCCAGGAGAGAGACCTGTGGATAGAGCTGGTGTCCAGGAGAGAGACCTGTGGATAGAGCTGGTGTCCAGGAGAGAGCTGTGGATAGAGCTGGCGTCCAGTAGAGACCTGTGGATAGAGCTGGTGTCCAGGAGAGAGCTGTGGATAGAGCTGGTGTCCAGTAGAGACCTGTGGATAGAGCTGGTGTCCAGTAGAGAGGCCTGTGGATAGAGCTGGTGTCCAGTAGAGACCTGTGGATAGAGCTGGTGTCCAGTAGAGAGACCTGTGGATAGAGCTGGTATCCAGTAGAGAGACCTGTGTATAGAGCTGGTGTCCAGTAGAGACCTGTGGATAGAGCTGGTGTCCAGTAGAGACCTGTGGATAGAGCTGGTGTCCAGTAGAGACCTGTGGATAGAGATGGTGTCCAGGAGAGACCTGTGGATAGAGCTGGTGTCCAGGAGAGACCTGTGGATAGAGATGGTGTCCAGGAGAGAGACCTGTGGATAGAGCTGGTGTCCAGGAGAGACCTGTGGATAGAGCCCGTGTCCAGGAGAGACCTGTGGATAGAGCTGGTGTCCAGGAGAGACCTGTGTATAGAGCTGGTGTCCAGGAGAAACCTGTGGATAGAGCTGGTGTCCAGTAGATAGACCTGTGGATAGAGCTGGTGTCCAGGAGAGAGACTTGTGGATAGAGCTGGTGTCCAGTAGAGATACCTGTGGATAGATGAAAACCCTTTAAGATCTACCAGTATCCAGCCTTTGTTGTTACTTGTTCTACTGATCATAGCAGGTTGGCTGGCACGGCTCTTTGTAAAGACAGTGCATGTTTTTCCATGTGATGTATTCTAGGTTGTCCCTTCCCCTAGCAGAGCGGAGCGAGGTAGCTCGGAGCGGTCCCTGTCTCCGGCTGGCAGTGTGCAGATGACGTAGCGTGAGGCACACAGGAAGACTTGGCATGGCCGTGCCCACGGCCCACGGCAGCATTATGCTCACCTAACACTCTTCTCCTGTAGATCACAATAACACTCACGGGACAACAGCTCTATCCACAGGTCTCTCTCCTGGATACCAGCTCTATCCACAGGTCTCTCTACTGGATACCAGCTCTATCCACAGGTCTCTCTACTGGACACCAGCTCTATCCACAGGTCTCTCTACTGGACACCAGCTCTATCCACAGGTCTCTCCTGGACACCAGATCTGTACTTGTTATTCACACTTAAGGTCTGTACAAAATGGAGGTTGATCCATTTCAGAGGCCCATGAATGCAGTAGAACCAAGTACAATGTTACACTTCATACCAAATCACCGAGTCAGGAAAAGTCCAAAATGATGTTTTCATTTTCATTAGTTGTATTTTGCACAACTATAGTAATGTCTGTTTAGACACAGAGCAGAATAAAGACGTTCCACAGTAACATCACAGACAGATTTCTGCTGACAACATCTGTGCTCGTCACATACCTTGCAGGGCTGTTAGCTCAAGAGACTGTGAGTGGAAGCCTGAGTGAAAAACATGCACATCGTATAGCCACTTTAAAACCATACATTATTGTAGTGGAATAGTCCTGTTTTAAAACTATACATTACTATAGTGGAATAGTCCTGTTTTAAAACTATACATTACTGTAGTGGAATAGTCCTGTTTTAAAACTATACATTACTGTAATGGAATAGTCCTGTTTTAAAACTATACATTACTGTAATGGAATAGTCCTGTTTTAAAACTATACATTACTGTAGTGGAATAGTCCTGTTTTAAAACTATACATTACTGTAGTGGAATAGAATAGTCCTGTTTTAAAACTATACATTACTGTAGTGGAATAGAATAGTCCTGTTTTAAAACTATACATTACTGTAGTGGAATAGAATAGTCCTGTTTTAAAACTATACATTACTGTAGTGGAATAGAATAGTCCTGTTTTAAAACTATACATTACTGTAGTGGAATAGAATAGTCCTGTTTTAAAACTATACATTACTGTAGTGGAATAGTCCTGTTTTAAAACTATACATTACTGTAGTGGAATAGAATAGTCCTGTTTTAAAACTATACATTACTGTAGTGGAATAGAATAGTCCTGTTTTAAAACTATACATTACTGTAGTGGAATAGAATAGTCCTGTTTTAAAACTATACATTACTGTAGTGGAATAGTCCTGTTTTAAAACTATACATTACTGTAGTGGAATAGAATAGTCCTGTTTTAAAACTATACATTACTGTAGTGGAATAGAATAGTCCTGTTTTAAAACTATACATTACTGTAGTGGAATAGTCCTGTTTTAAAACTATACATTACTGTAGTGGAATAGTCCTGTTTTAAAACTATACATTACTGTAGTGGAATAGTCCTGTTTTAAAACTATACATTACTGTAGTGGAATAGAATAGTCCTGTTTTAAAACTATACATTACTGTAATGGAATAGTCCTGTTTTAAAACTATACATTACTGTAGTGGAATAGTCCTGCTTTAAAACTATACATTACTGTAGTGGAATAGTCCTGTTTTAAAACTGTACATTACTGTAGTGGAATAGAATGGTCCTGTTTTAATAGCACTGAGAATGAAGCTATGCATTACCCACACTAGCATAGCACTTAGAATGAAGCTATGTATTAGCCACACTAGCATAGCACTTCGAATGAAGCTATATATTACCCACACTAGCATAGTACTTAGAATGAAGCTATGTATTAGCCACACTAGCATAGTACTTAGAATGAAGCTATGTATTAGAATGAAGCTATGTATTAGCCAGACTAGCATAGCACTGAGAATGAAGCTATGTATTAGCCACATTAGCATAGTACTTAGAATGAAGCTATGTATTAGCCACACTAGCATAGCACTTCGAATGAAGCTATATATTACCCACACTAGCATAGCAGTTAGAATGAAGCTATGTATTAGCCACACTAGCATAGCAGTTAGAATGAAGCTATGTATTAGCCACACTACATAGCACTTACAATGAAGCTATGCATTAGCCACTCTAGCATAGTACTTAGAATTAAGCTATGCATTAGCCACACTAGCATAGCACTGAGAATGAAGCTATGTATTAGCCACACTAGCATAGTACTTAGAATGAAGCTATGTATTAGCCACACTAGCATAGTACTTAGAATGAAGCTATGTATTAGCCACACTAGCATAGCAGTTAGAATGAAGCTATGTTTTAGCCACACTAGCATAGTACTTAGAATGAAGCAATGCATTAGCCACACTAGCATAGTACTTAGAATGAAGCTATGCATTAGCCGTGTGGTCAGGCATTCTAAGACGTGTGCTAGTGCTTCTAGTGTGGGTACTGGAACATAGCATGTACCCCTTTCACACCCAGGTAGTGTCCCTAATGGCACCTGATTCCCTATGAGCTCTGATCTAAAATAGTGCACCAAATAGGGAATAGGGTGCCAGGGCCCATTGGGTTATGAATAAAAGTAGTGCACTATATAAGGAAGAGGGTGCCAGGGGCCATAGGGTTCTGGTCTAAAGTAATGCATTATATAGGGAATAGGCAGACCAGCAGGTCATGTGAATCCTCTCCTATCCTGTCGTGCCAGTCACCATACCCACCTAGACTACTTACTATCCAATACAGTCTCTAATATCTTCTGCTGGCCATTGGTGTGTGTGTGTGTGTGTGTGTGTGTGTGTGTGTGTGTACTTTACATAAGTATCACTCTCCTATAGAGGTATAGTAATATAGTGGTAGAGAGGGAGACAGAAAGGGCAACAGAGATGGAAAGAGGGGGCAGAGTGGGAGGGAGGGGAGAGAGGAAGAGAGGGAGGGAGGCAGAGTGGGAGGGAGGGGAGAGAGGGAGGGGGGCAGAGTGGGAGGGGGGCAGAGTGGGAGGGAGGGGAGAGAGGGAGGGGGGCAGAGTGGGAGGGGGGCAGAGTGGGAGGGAGGGGAGAGAGGAAGAGAGGGAGGGGGGCAGAGTGGGAGGGAGGGGAGGGAGGCAGAGAGGGAGGGGAGAGAGGAAGAGAGGGAGGGGGGCAGAGTGGGAGGGAGGGGAGGGAGGCAGAGAGGGAGGGAGGGGAGAGAGGGAGGGGGGCAGAGAGGGAGGGAGGGGAGAGAGGGAGGGAGGGGAGAGTGGGAGGGAGGGGAGAGAGGAAGAGAGGGAGGGGGGCAGAGTGGGAGGGAGGGGAGAGAGGGAGGGGGGCAGAGTGGGAGGGAGGGGAGAGAGGAAGAGAGGGAGGGGGGCAGAGTGGGAGGGAGGGGAGAGAGGAAGAGAGGGAGGGGGGCAGAGTGGGAGGGAGGGGAGAGAGGGAGGGGGGCAGAGTGGGAGGGAGGGGAGAGAGGAAGAGAGGGAGGGGGGCAGAGTGGGAGGGAGGGGAGAGAGGAAGAGAGGGAGGGGGGCAGAGTGGGAGGGAGGGGAGAGAGGAAGAGAGGGAGGGGGGCAGAGTGGGAGGGAGGCAGAGAGGAAGAGAGGGAGGGGGGCAGAGTGGGAGGGAGGGGAGAGAGGAAGAGAGGAAGGGGGGCAGAGAAGGAGGGAGGGGAGAGAGGAAGAGAGGGAGGGGGACAGAGTGGGAGGGAGGGGAGAGAGGGAGGGGGGCAGAGTGGGAGGGAGGGGAGAGAGGAAGAGAGGGAGGGGGGCAGAGTGGGAGGGAGGCAGAGAGGGAGGGAGGGGAGAGAGGAAGAGAGGGAGGGGGGCAGAGTGGGAGGGAGGCAGAGAGGGAGGGAGGGGAGAGAGGAAGAGAGGGAGGGGGCAGAGTGGGAGGGAGGGGAGAGAGGAAGAGAGGAAGGGGGGCAGAGAAGGAGGGAGGGGAGAGAGGAAGAGAGGGAGGGGGACAGAGTGGGAGGGAGGGGAGAGAGGGAGGGGGGCAGAGTGGGAGGGAGGGGAGGGGGGCAGAGTGGGAGGGAGGGGAGAGAGGAAGAGAGGGAGGGGGGCAGAGTGGGAGGGAGGGGAGAGAGGAAGAGAGGGAGGGGGGCAGAGTGGGAGGGAGGGGAGAGAGGGAGGGGGGCAGAGTGGGAGGGAGGCAGAGAGGGAGGGAGGGGAGAGAGGAAGAGAGGGAGGGGGGCAGAGTGGGAGGGAGGCAGAGAGGGAGGGGGGCAGAGTGGGAGGGAGGCAGAGTGGGAGGGAGGGGAGAGAGGAAGAGAGGGAGGGGGGCAGAGTGGGAGGGAGGCAGAGAGGGAGGGGGCAGAGTGGGAGGGGGGCAGAGAGGGAGGGAGGAAGAGAGGGAGGGAAGCTCGGCTAGCTACTCAGCAGGGCAGGCAGTAAGGCAGGGCTAGCTACTCAGCAGGGCAGGCAGTAAGGCAGGGCTAGCTACTCAGCAGGGCAGTAAGGCAGGGCTAGCGACTCAGCTAGGCAGGCAGTAAGGCAGGACTAGCTACTCAGCAGGGCTAGCTACTCAGCAGGGCAGGGCTAGCTACTCAGCAGGACAGGCAGTAAGGTAGGGCTAGCTACTCAGCAGGGCAGGCAGTAAGGCAGGGCTAGCTACTCAGCAGGGCAGGCAGTAAGGCAGGGCTAGCTACTCAGCAGGGCAGGGCTAGCTACTCAGCAGGACAGGCAGTAAGGCAGGGCTAGCTACTCAGCAGGGCTAGCTAGTCAGCAGGGCAGGCAGTAAGGCAGGGCTAGCTACTCAGCAGGGCAGGCAGTAAGGCAGGGCTAGCTACTCAGCAGGGCAGGCAGTAAGGCAGGGCTAGCTACTCAGCAGGGCAGGGCTAGCTACTCAGCAGGGCAGGGCTAGCTACTCAGCAGTGCAGGCAGTAAGGCAGGACTAGCTACTCAGCAGGGCAGGCAGTAAGGCAGGGCTAGCTACTCAGCAGGGCAGGCAGTAAGGCAGGGCTAGCTACTCAGCAGGGCAGGCAGTAAGGCAGGGCTAGCTACTCAGCAGGGCAGGCAGTAAGGCAGGGCTAGCTACTCAGCAGGGCAGGGCTAGCTACTCAGCAGGACAGGCAGTAAGGCAGGGCTAGCTACTCAGCAGGGCAGGCAGTAAGGCAGGGCTAGCTACTCAGCAGGGCTAGCTAATCAGCTAGGCAGGCAGTAAGGCAGGACTAGCTACTCAGCAGGGCTAGCTACTCAGCAGGGCTAGCTACTCAGCTAGGCAGGCAGTAAGGCAGGACTAGCTACTCAGCAGGGCTAGCTACTCAGCAGGGCAGGGCTAGCTACTCAGCAGGACAGGCAGTAAGGCAGGGCTAGCTACTCAGCAGGGCAGGCAGTAAGGCAGGGCTAGCTACTCAGCAGGGCAGGCAGTAAGGCAGGGCTAGCTACTCAGCAGGGCAGGGCTAGCTACTCAGCAGGACAGGCAGTAAGGCAGGGCTAGCTACTCAGCAGGGCAGGCAGTAAGGCAGGGCTAGCTACTCAGCAGGGCAGGCAGTAAGGCAGGGCTAGCTACTCAGCAGGGCAGGCAGTAAGGCAGGGCTAGCTACTCAGCAGGGCAGGCAGTAAGGCAGGGCTAGCTACTCAGCAGGGCAGGCAGTAAGGCAGGGCTAGCTACTCAGCAGGGCAGGCAGTAAGGCAGGGCTAGCTACTCAGCAGGGCAGGCTTAAGGTCTGTTCCATGATAGCATCGTCACGAACAAGGCTTCCCTAAAACGGAAGCCTGGGGAAGTTGAAGGCAGAAAAATATCTAAATAGGGAACCGGCAGTAAATCAGTGAACCCAAATGCCTTGCTGCGGAGCTCCAATAGTGCTCGCTACATTAGTGTCGTAGGTGCAACAGTGCGTGAGGATGCTCTGGAAATCGCTGATTAAAACCCCATCAGAATATGCTGATGTGTGTCTATGTTGTGTGTAGAACATACTTCTGATGAACACAGTTCAGCTTTCCCTCCAGGGTCTCTACCCTTTTCTGCAATGTTGCAAACTAGCATACGGAACAACTCTACAAAACGTGTCCTTCCCCGGTCTGAAAACAGTGACGAACATAACACGTTTTGCCATGTGGGGGGGAGGGTTCTGGAAATGGAACATCCAATCAAGATCTGGCACCTGGGAACCAGCCAACCATTCAAACCGTTTCTTTGCAAAACCAAATTCTCCAGAGCGACCAAATTCATATGTTGCAGCTGAGTATAAAATGAATGACCAGAAATGAGCGTGGACAAAATTAACCAGTAGATAAAGAGGAAATAATATTAACCAATAGAAATTAGAGTAAACAATATTAACCAATAGAAAAAGAGGAAACAATATTAACCAATAGAAAAAGAGGAAACAATATTAACCAATAGATAAAGAGTAAACAATATTAACCAATAGAAAAAGAGGAAACAATATTAACCAATAGATAAAGAGTAAACAATATTAACCAATAGATAAAGAGTAAACAATATTAACCAATAGAAAAAGAGGAAACAATATTAACCAATAGATAAAGAGTAAACAATATTAACTAATAGATAAAGAGTAAACAATATTAACCAATAGAAAAAGAGGAAACAATATTAACCAATAGAAAAAGAGGAAACAATATTAACCAATAGAAATTAGAGGAAACAATATTAATCAATAGAAAAAGAGGAAACAATATTAACCGATAGATAAAGAGGAAACAATATTAACCAATAGATAAAGAGTAAACAATATTAACCAATATAAAAAGAGGAAACAATATTAACCAATAGAAATTAGAGGAAACAATATTAACCAATAGATAAAGAGTAAACAATATTAACCAATAGAAAAAGAGGAAACAATATTAACCAATAGAAATTAGAGGAAACAATATTAACCAATAGATAAAGAGTAAACAATATTAACCAATAGATAAAGAGGAAATAATATTAACCAATAGATAAAGAGGAAATAATATTAACCAATAGATAAAGAGGAAATAATACCCAAAATAATCAGGAGAAAACCCAACATACTGACGCCGGTGGTAATGCACAGCCATTCTCTGTGGTAATGCAGGGTCATCGGGTAACTGTCATTCTCTGTGGTAATGCACAGCAATTCTCTGTGGTAATGTACGGCCATGGGATAACTGTCCTTCTGTGTGGTAATGCACAGCCATGGGATAACTGCCATTCTCTGTGGTAATGCACGGTCATGGGATAACTGCCATTCTCTGTGGTAATGCACGGTCATGGGATAACTGTCACTCTCTGTGGTAATGCAGGGCCATGGGATAACTGTCATTCTGTGTGGTAATGCACAGCCATGGGATAACTGCCATTCTCTGTGGTAATGTACGGCCATGGGATAACTGTCCTTCTGTGTGGTAATGCACAGCCATGGGATAACTGCCATTCTCTGTGGTAATGTACGGCCATGGGATAACTGTCATTCTGTGTGGTAATGCACAGCCATGGGATAACGGTCATTCTCTGTGGTAATGCACGGTCATGGGATAACTGCCATTCTCTGTGGTAATGTACGGCCATGGGATAACGGTCATTCTCTGTGGTAATGCAGGGTCATGGGATAACGGTCATTCTCTGTGGTAATGTACGGCCATGGGATAACGGTCATTCTCTGTGGTAATGCAGGGTCATGGGATAACGGTCATTCTCTGTGGTAATGCTGTTTGTAAGTTTTTCCAGTCTATCATTTAGTCTCCTTTTAGACCAATATAAAAAAACACATGGGCCCTCATCTCATTGTTTAGTCCGGGAGAAGAGCAGTTATCTCATTGTTTACCCCGGGAGAAGAGCAGTTATCTCATTGTTTACCCCAGGAGAAGAGCAGTTATCTCATTGTTTACCCCGGGAGTAGAGCAGTTATCTCATTGTTTACCCCGGGAGTAGAGCAGTTATCTCATTGTTTACCCCAGGAGAAGAGCAGTTATCTCATTGTTTACCCCGGGAGAAGAGCAGTTATCTTATTGTTTAGTCCGGGAGAAGAGCAGTTATCTCATTGTTTACCCCAGGAGAAGAGCAGTTATCTCATTGTTTACCCCGGGAGAAGAGCAGTTATCTCATTGTTTACCCCAGGAGTAGAGCAGTTATCTCATTGTTTACCCCAGGAGTAGAGCAGTTATCTCATTGTTTACCCCAGGAGTAGAGCAGTTATCTCATTGTTTACCCCAGGAGTAGAGCAGTTATCTCATTGTTTACCCCAGGAGTAGAGCAGTTATCTCATTGTTTAGTCCGGGAGAAGAGCAGTTATCTTATTGTTTACCATGGGAGAAGAGCAGTTATCTTATTGTTTAGTCCGGGAGAAGAGCAGTTATCTCATTGTTTAGTCCGGGAGAAGAGCAGTTATCTCATTGTTTAGTCCGGGAGAAGAGCAGTTATCTCATTGTTTACCCCGGGAGTAGAGCAGTTATCTCATTGTTTACCCCGGGAGAAGAGCAGTTATCTCATTGTTTACCCCGTGAGAAGAGCAGTTATCTCATTGTTTAACATGGGAGAAGAGCAGTTATCTCATTGTTTAACATGGGAGAAGAGCAGTTATCTCATTGTTTACCACGGGAGAAGAGCAGTTATCTCATTGTTTACCCCGTGAGAAGAGCAGTTATCTCATTGTTTAACATGGGAGAAGAGCAGTTATCTCATTGTTTACCACGGGAGAAGAGCAGTTATCTCATTGTTTACCCCGTGAGAAGAGCAGTTATCTCATTGTTTAACATGGGAGAAGAGCAGTTATCTCATTGTTTACCCTGGGAAAAAAGATGCTATCTCATTGTTTAGTCTGGGAGAATAGCATTTATCTTAAAAATGGGGAACATGGTGAGGGTTTGAATTCATCAAATGTATGTAAACTCTACAGATTATGTAAATTAATCTTTCGTCCTTCCCTATGCCGTCTGTTTCCATGTCTGTGGAGGAGTCTCCCCCCTCCCTCCCTATCCAATCTAACCCCAACCCTATCTCTCTCTACCTACCTACCTCTCCACCTCCCTCTCTCTCTCTCTCTCTCTCTCTCACTCTCTCTCTCTCTCTCTCTCTCTCTCTCTCTCTATCCCCCCTCTCTCTATCTCTCTCTATCCCCCCTCTCTCTGTCTCTCTCTCTATCTCTCTCTCCCCCCTCCCTCTCCCCCGCCCCCCTCCCTCTCCCCCTCCCCCCCGCACCTCCCTCCCTCCCCCTCTCTCTCTCTCTATCCCTCCCTCCCTCCCTCCCTCCCTCTCTCTCTCTCTCTATCCCTCTCTCTCTCTCTCTCTCTCTCTATCCCCCCCTCTCTCTCTCTATCTCACACTCTCTATCCCTCTCTCTCTCCCCCTCCCTCCCTCCCTCCCTCCCTTGATGAGTGTCTCTGTTGTTCTGTAGTTGTGTTTATGCTAATAGCCTGGCAGAAAGGTTGAGCTATAACTGGACCTCTTTTCCCCTGACAGAGGTAACACATAACCTCTATTTATCTAAACAAAAAACCACAGTCACACTATCACCCTATAATACAGGCCAACATTACTATGGTGCGGTTTACAAATGCATGTGCTCAGAACAATCAAAATGTTCCTTTAGCACATGATCAAATAAGGGAAAGTAAGTGATTCATTATGACGACAATGCTCCAATCCTACGTCAGGTATAATCTCTCTGTGTGTTCAATGAGGGGTTATACATGGCCTAAATGTTATGTTGACATTATACAGTATATGTTATACAGTACAGGGACTATATGTTATATTATACAATACAGGGTCTATATATTATATTATACAGTACAGGGTCTATATATTATACAGTACAGGATCTATATATTATATTATACAGTACAGGGTCTATATATTATACAGTACAGGGACTATAGATTATATTATACAGTACAGGGTCTATATATTATACAGTACAGGATCTATATATTATATTATACAGTACAGGGTCTATATATTATACAGTACAGGGTCTATATGTTATATTATACAGTACAGGGTCTATATATTATACAGTACAGGGTCTATATATTATATTATACAGTACAGGGTCTATATATTATATTATACAGTACAGGGTCTATATATTATACAGTACAGGGTCTATATATTATACAGTACAGGGTCTATATATTATATTATACAGTACAGGGTCTATATATTATACAGTACAGGGTCTATATCTTATATTATACAGTACAGGGTCTATATATTATATTATACAGTACAGGGTCTATATGTTATATTATACAGTACAGGGTCTATATATTATATTATACAGTACAGGGTCTATATATTATACAGTACAGGGTCTATATATTATACAGTACAGGGTCTATATATTATACAGTACAGGGTCTATATATTATACAGTACAGGGTCTATATATTATACAGTACAGGGTCTATATATTATATTATACAGTACAGGGTCTATATATTATATTATACAGTACAGGGTCTATATATTATACAGTACAGGGTCTATATGTTATATTATACAGTACAGGGTCTATATATTATATTATACAGTACAGGGTCTATATATTATATTATACAGGGTCTATATATTATACAGTACAGGGTCTATATATTATACAGTACAGGGTCTATATATTATACAGTACAGGGTCTATAGATTATATTATACAGTACAGGGTCTATATATTATACAGTACAGGGTCTATATATTATATTATACAGTACAGGGTCTATATATTATACAGTACAGGGTCTATATATTATATTATACAGTACAGGGTCTATATATTATACAGTACAGGGTCTATATGTTATGTTATACAGTACAGGGTCTATATATTATACAGTACAGGGTCTATATGTTATGTTATACAGTACAGGGTCTATATATTATATTATACAGTACAGGGTCTATATATTATACAGTACAGGGTCTATATGTTATATTATACAGTACAGGGTCTATAGATTATATTATACAGTACAGGGTCTATATATTATACAGTACAGGGTCTATAGATTATACAGTACAGGGTCTATATGTTATATTATACAGTACAGGGTCTATATATTATACAGTACAGGGTCTATATGTTATATTATACAGTACAGGGTCTATATATTATACAGTACAGGGTCTATATATTATACAGTACAGGGTCTATATATTATACAGTACAGGGTCTATATAGTATACAGTACAGGGTCTATATATTATACAGTACAGGGTCTATATATTATATTATACAGTACAGGGTCTATATATTATACAGTACAGGGTCTATATATTATATTATACAGTACAGGGTCTATAGATTATATTATACAGTACAGGGTCTATATATTATACAGTACAGGGTCTATATATTATATTATACAGTACAGGGTCTATATATTATACAGTACAGGGTCTATATATTATATTATACAGTACAGGGTCTATATATTATATTATACAGTACAGGGTCCATATATTATACAGTACAGGGTCTATATATTATACAGTACAGGATCTATATATTATACAGTACAGGGTCTATATATTATACAGTACAGGGTCTATATATTATATTATACAGTACAGGGTCTATATATTATACAGTACAGGGTCTATATATTATACAGTACAGGATCTATATATTATACAGTACAGGGTCTATATATTATATTATACAGTACAGGGTCTATATATTATACAGTACAGGGTCTATATGCTATGTTATACAGTACAGGGTCTATATATTATACAGTACAGGGTCTATATGTTATGTTATACAGTACAGGGTCTATATATTATATTATACAGTACAGGGTCTATATATTATACAGTACAGGGTCTATATGTTATACAGTACAGGGTCTATATATTATACAGTACAGGGTCTATATATTATACAGTACAGGGTCTATATATTATACAGTACAGGGTCTATATATTATATTATACAGTACAGGGTCTATATATTATATTATACAGTACAGGGTCTATATATTATACAGTACAGGGTCTATATATTATATTATACAGTACAGGGTCTATATGTTATGTTATACAGTACAGGGTCTATATATTATACAGTACAGGGTCTATATATTATACAGTACAGGGTCTATATATTATACAGTACATGGTCTATATATTATACAGTACAGGGTCTATATGTTATGTTATACAGTACAGGGTCTATATATTATACAGTACAGGGTCTATATATTATATTATACAGTACAGGGTCTATATGTTATGTTATACAGTACAGGGTCTATATGTTATGTTATACAGTACAGGGTCTATATATTATACAGTACATGGTCTATATATTATACAGTACAGGGTCTATATATTATACAGTACAGGGTCTATATATTATATTATACAGTACAGGGTCTATATATTATATTATACAGTACAGGGTCTATATATTATACAGTACAGGGTCTATATATTATATTATACAGTACAGGGTCTATATATTATACAGTACAGGGTCTATATGTTATGTTATACAGTACAGGGTCTATATATTATACAGTACAGGGTCTATATATTGTATTATACAGTACAGGGTCTATATATTATACAGTACAGGGTCTATATATTATATTATACAGTACAGGGTCTATATATTATACAGTACAGGGTCTATATATTATATTATACAGTACAGGGTCTATATGTTATATTATACAGTACAGGGTCTATATATTATATTATACAGTACAGGGTCTATATATTATATTATACAGTACAGGGTCTATATATTATACAGTACAGGGTCTATATATTATACAGTACAGGGTCTATATATTATATTATACAGTACAGGGTCTATACATTATACAGTACAGGGTCTATATATTATACAGTACAGGGTCTATATATTATACAGTACAGGGTCTATATATTATATTATACAGTACAGGGTCTATACATTATACAGTACAGGGTCTATATATTATACAGTACAGGGTCTATATATTATACAGTACAGGGTCTATATATTATACAGTACAGGGTCTATATATTATATTATACAGTACAGGGTCTATACATTATACAGTACAGGGTCTATATATTATACAGTACAGGGTCTATATATTATACAGTACAGGGTCTATATATTATACAGTACAGGGTATATATATTATATTATACAGTACAGGGTCTATATATTATACAGTACAGGGTCTATATATTATACAGTACAGGGTATATATATTATACAGTACAGGGTCTATATATTATACAGTACAGGGTCTATGTATTATACAGTACAGGGTCTATATATTATATTATACAGTACAGGGTCTATATATTATACAGTACAGGGTCTATATATTATACAGTACAGGGTCTATATATTATACAGTACAGGGTCTATATATTATACAGTACAGGGTCTATATATTATAGTATACAGTACAGGGTCTATATATTATACAGTACAGGGTCTATATATTATATTATACAGTACAGGATCTATATATTATACAGTACAGGGTCTATATATTAGATTATACAATACAGGGTCTATATATTATATTATACAGTACAGGGTCTATATATTATACAGTACAGGGTCTATATATTATATTATACAGTACAGGGTCTATGTATTATACAGTACAGGGTCTATATATTATATTATACAGTACAGGGTCTATATATTATATTATACAGTACAGGATCTATATATTATACAGTACAGGGTCTATATATTATACAGTACAGGGTCTATATAGTATACAGTACAGGGTCTATATATTATACAGTACAGGGTCTATATATTATATTATACAGTACAGGGTCTATATATTATACAGTACAGGGTCTATATATTATACAGTACAGGGTCTATATATTATACAGTACAGGGTCTATATATTATACAGTACAGGGTCTATATATTATATTATACAGTACAGGGTCTATATATTATACAGTACAGGGTCTATATATTATACAGTACAGGGTCTATATAGTATACAGTACAGGGTCTATATATTATACAGTACAGGGTCTATATAGTATACAGTACAGGGTCTATATATTATACAGTACAGGGTCTATATATTATATTATACAGTACAGGGTCTATATATTATACAGTACAGGGTCTATATAGTATACAGTACAGGGTCTATATATTATACAGTACAGGGTCTATATATTATACAGTACAGGGTCTATATATTATATTATACAGTACAGGGTCTATATATTATACAGTACAGGGTCTATATATTATACAGTACAGGGTCTATATAGTATACAGTACAGGGTCTATATATTATACAGTACAGGGTCTATATATTATACAGTACAGGGTCTATATATTATACAGTACAGGGTCTATATATTATATTATACAGTACAGGGTCTATATATTATACAGTACAGGGTATATATATTATACAGTACAGGGTCTATATGTTATGTTATACAGTACAGGGTCTATATATTATACAGTACAGGTTCTATATATTATACAGTACAGGGTCTATATATTATATTATACAGTACAGGTTCTATATATTATACAGTACAGGGTCTATATATTATATTATACAGTACAGGGTCTATATATTATACAGTACAGGGTCTATATATTATACAGTACAGGGTCTATATGTTATGTTATACAGTACAGGGTCTATATATTATACAGTACAGGGTCTATATATTATATTATACAGTACAGGGTCTATATATTATACAGTACAGGGTCTATATATTATACAGTACAGGGTCTATATATTATATTATACAGTACAGGTTCTATATATTATACAGTACAGGGTCTATATATTATATTATACAGTACAGGGTCTATATGTTATGTTATACAGTACAGGGTCTATATATTATACAGTACAGGGTCTATATATTATATTATACAGTACAGGGTCTATATGTTATGTTATACAGTACAGGGTCTATATATTATATTATACAGTACAGGGTCTATATATTATACAGTACAGGGTCTATATATTATACAGTACAGGGTCTATATATTATATTATACAGTACAGGTTCTATATATTATACAGTACAGGGTCTATATATTATACAGTACAGGGTCTATATATTATACAGTACAGGTTCTATATATTATACAGTACAGGGTCTATATATTATACAGTACAGGGTCTATATATTATACAGTACAGGGTCTATATATTATATTATACAGTACAGGGTCTATATATTATATTATACAGTACAGGTTCTATATATTATACAGTACAGGGTCTATATATTATACAGTACAGGGTCTATATATTATATTATACAGTACAGGTTCTATATATTATACAGTACAGGGTCTATATATTATACAGTACAGGGTCTATATATTATACAGTACAGGGTCTATATGTTATACTGTACAGGGTCTATATATTATACTGTACAGGGTCTATATATTATACTGTACAGGGTCTATATATTATATTATACAGTACAGGGTCTATATATTATACAGTACAGGTTCTATATATTATACAGTACAGGGTCTATATATTATACAGTACAGGGTCTATATGTTATACTGTACAGGGTCTATATATTATACTGTACAGGGTCTATATATTATACAGTACAGGGTCTATATATTATACAGTACAGGGTCTATATGTTATGTTATACAGTACAGGGTCTATATATTATACAGTACAGGTTCTATATATTATACTGTACAGGGTCTATATATTATACAGTACAGGGTCTATATATTATACAGTACAGGGTCTATATATTATACAGTACAGGGTCTATATATTATACAGTACAGGGTCTATATATTATACAGTACAGGGTCTATATGTTATATTATACAGTACAGGGTCTATATATTATACAGTACAGGGTCTATGTATTATACAGTACAGGGTCTATATATTATATTATACAGTACAGGGTCCATATATTATACAGTACAGGGTCTATATATTATACAGTACAGGGTCTATATATTATATTATACAGTACAGGGTCTATATATTATACAGTACAGGGTCTATATATTATACAGTACAGGGTCTATATATTATATTATACAGTACAGGGTCTATATATTATACAGTACAGGGTCTATATATTATACAGTACAGGGTCTATATATTATACAGTACAGGGTCTATATATTATATTATACAGTACAGGGTCTATATATTATACAGTACAGGGTCTATATATTATACAGTACAGGGTCTATGTATTATACAGTACAGGGTCTATATATTATATTATACAGTACAGGGTCCATATATTATACAGTACAGGGTCTATATATTATATTATACAGTACAGGGTCTATATATTATACAGTGCAGGGTCTATATATTATACAGTACAGGGTCTATATATTATATTATACAGTACAGGGTCTATATATTATACAGTACAGGGTCTATATATTATATTATACAGTACAGGGTCTATATATTATACAGTACAGGGTCTATATATTATACAGTACAGGGTCTATATATTATACAGTACAGGGTCTATATATTATACAGTACAGGGTCTATATGTTATATTATACAGTACAGGGTCTATATATTATATTATACAGTACAGGGTCTATATATTATACAGTACAGGGTCTATATATTATACAGTACAGGGTCTATATATTATACAGTACAGGGTCTATATATTATATTATACAGTACAGGGTCTATATATTATATTATACAGTACAGGGTCTATATATTATATTATACAGTACAGGGTCTATATATTATATTATACAGTACAGGGTCTATATATTATATTATACAGTACAGGGTCTATATATTATACAGTACAGGGTCTATATATTATACAGTACAGGGTCTATATATTATATTATACAGTACAGGGTCTATATATTATATTATACAGTACAGGGTCTATATATTATATTATACAGTACAGGGTCTATATATTATACAGTACAGGGTCTATATATTATATTATACAGTACAGGGTCTATATATTATACAGTACAGGGTCTATATATTATACAGTACAGGGTCTATATATTATACAGTACAGGGTCTATATATTATACAGTACAGGGTCTATATGTTATATTATACAGTACAGGGTCTATATATTATATTATACAGTACAGGGTCTATATATTATACAGTACAGGGTCTATATATTATACAGTACAGGGTCTATATATTATACAGTACAGGGTCTATATATTATATTATACAGTACAGGGTCTATATATTATACAGTACAGGGTCTATATATTATACAGTACAGGGTCTATATATTATATTATACAGTACAGGGTCTATATATTATATTATTCAGTACAGGATCTATATATTATACAGTACAGGGTCTATATATTATATTATACAGTACAGGGTCTATATATTATACAGTACAGGGTCTATATATTATACAGTACAGGGTCTATATATTATATTATACAGTACAGGGTCTATATATTATATTATACAGTACAGGGTCTATATATTATACAGTACAGGGTCTATATATTATATTATACAGTACAGGGTCTATATATTATACAGTACAGGGTCTATATGTTATACAGTACAGGGTCTATATATTATACAGTACAGGGTCTATATATTATACAGTACAGGGTCTATATATTATACAGTACAGGGTCTATATATTATACAGTACAGGGTCTATATATTATACAGTACAGGGTCTATATATTATATTATACAGTACAGGGTCTATATATTATACAGTACAGGGTCTATATATTATACAGTACAGGGTCTATATATTATATTATACAGTACAGGGTCTATATATTATACAGTACAGGGTCTATATATTATATTATACAGTACAGGGTCTATATATTATACAGTACAGGGTCTATATATTATACAGTACAGGGTCTATATATTATATTATACAGTACAGGATCTATATGTTATACAGTACAGTCTATATGAGGAGGGATGACAGAGGCAAGAGAGAGGGAGGAGAGGAGGGATGACAGATGGAAGAGAGAGGGAGGAGAAGAGAGGAGAGGAGGGGTGACAGAGGGAAGAGAGAGGGAGGAGAGGAGGGATGACAGATGGAAGAGAGAGAGAGGAGAGGAGGGGTGACAGATGGAAGAGAGAGAGAGGAGAGGAGGGGTGACAGAAGGAAGAGAGAGGGAGGAGAAGAGAGGAGAGGAGGGGTGACATATGGAAGAGAGAGAGAGAAGAGGAGGGGTGACAGAGGGAAGAGGAGAGAGAAGAGGAGGGGTGACAGAGGGAAGAGGAGAGAGGAGAGGAGAGGTGACAGAGGGAAGAGGAGAGAGGAGAGGTGACAGAGGGGAGAAGAGAGAGGAGAGGAGGGGTGACAGAGGGAAGAGGAGAGAGGAGAGGAGGGGTGACAGAGGGAAGAGGAGAGAGGAGATGAGGGGTGACAGAGGGGAGAGGAGTGGAGGGGTGACAGAGGGAAGAGGAGAGAGGAGAGGAGGGGTGACAGATGGAAGAGAGAGAGGAGAAGAGAGGAGAGGAGGGATGACAGATGGAAGAGAGAGGGAGGAGAAGAGAGGAGAGGAGGGGTGACAGATGGAAGAGAGGGAGGAGAGGAGGGATGACAGAGGGAAGAGAGGGAGGAGAGGAGGGATGACAGATGGAGGAGAGGACAGATGACAGATGGAGGAGAGGACGGATGACAGATATATGATGTATTCCCGGCTTGTCCCTTGCCTACAGGAGGTTGGGCCTTCCACACACATTAGGTGTGTGTGTGTGTGTGTGTGTGTGTGTGTGTGTGTGTGTGTGTGTGTGTGTGTGTGTGTGTGTGTGTGTGTGTGTGTGTGTGTGTGTGTGTGTGTGTGTGTGTGTGTGTGTGTGTGTGTGTGTGTGTGTGTGTGCGTGCGTGCATGCATGCGTGCGTCTGGATAATATATTCACCCTGACTAAAGGTCAAATAGGAGAAGATCTCTGTCCCTCTGTCCAACAGGGAGATGAGGGATTGTCTCTGTCCCTCTGTCCAACAGGGAGATGAGGGATTGTCTCTGTCCCTCTGTCCAACAGGGAGATGAGGGATTGTCTCTGTCCCTCTGTCCAACATGGAGATGAGGGATGTCTCTGTCCCTCTGCCCAACAGGGAGATGAGGATTGTCTCTGTCCCTCTGCCCAACAGGGAGATGAGGATTGTCTCTGTCCCTCTGCCCAACAGGGAGATGAGGATTGTCTCTGTCCCTCTGCCCAACAGGGAGATGAGGATTGTCTCTGTCCCTCTGCCCAACAGGGAGATGAGGATTGTCTCTGTCCCTCTGCCCAACAGGGAGATGAGGATTGTCTCTGTCCCTCTGCCCAACAGGGAGATGAAGATTGTCTCTGTCCCTCTGCCCAACAGGGAGATTAGGATTGTCTCTGTCTCTCTGCCCAACAGGGAGATGAGGGCGGTCTCTGGGCCAACAGGGAGATGAGGGTTGTCTCTGGGCCAACAGGGAGATGAGGGTTGTCTCTGGGCCAACAGGGAGATGAGGGCGGTCTCTGGGCCAACAGGGAGATGAGGGCGGTCTCTGGGCCAACAGGGAGATGAGGGTTGTCTCTGGGCCAACAGGGAGATGAGGGCGGTCTCTGGGCCAACAGGGAGATGAGGGCTCTCTCTGGGCCAACAGGGAGATGAGGGTTGTCTCTGGGCCAACAGGGAGATGAGGGTTGTCTCTGGGCCAACAGGGAGATGAGGGTTGTCTCTGGGCCAACAGGGAGATGAGGGCTCTCTCTGGGCCAACAGGGAGATGAGGGTTGTCTCTGGGCCAACAGGGAGATGAGGGCGGTCTCTGGGCCAACAGGGAGATGAGGGTTGTCTCTGGGCCAACAGGGAGATGAGGGTTGTCTCTGGGCCAACAGGGAGATGAGGGCGGTCTCTGGGCCAACAGGGAGATGAGGGTTGTCTCTGGGCCAACAGGGAGATGAGGGTTGTCTCTGGGCCAACAGCGAGACACTACCATTATCTGAGTAATCCACCAACTTCCACGTAGATTAAACAGGGAAACGTAGAGGAGGATATTGTGGTTGTAAAAACAGCTGTGTACCTTCAGCACAGACACACCAAAGTGTACGATCATCCCTCTGTCAATCATCCCTCTGTCAATCATCCCTCTGTCAATCACACAACACAGCCCTCATCCAGGGGAAACAGGAGAGACACAATCATCCCTATGTCAAATCACACAACACAGCCCTCATCCAGGGGAAACAGGAGAGCCACAATCATCCCTCTGTCAACCACTCCTGAGCCAGAGACACAATCATCCCTCTGTCAATCACACAACACAGCCCTCATCCAGGGTAAACAGGAGAGACACAATCATCCCTCTGTCAAATTACACAACACAGCCCTCATCCAGGGGAAACAGACACAATCATCCCTCTGTCAAATCACACAACACACAGCCCTCATCCAAGGGAAACAGCAGAGACACAATCATCCCTCTGTCAAATCACACAACACAGCCCTCATCCAGGGGAAACAGGAGAGACACAATCATCCCTCTGTCAACCACTCCTGAGCCAGAGACACAATCATCCCTCTGTCAATCACACAACACAGCCCTCATCCAAGGGAAACAGCAGAGACACAATCATCCCTCTGTCAAATCACACAACACAGCCCTCATCCAGGGGAAACAGGAGAGCCACAATCATCCCTCTGTCAACCACTCCTGAGCCAGAGACACAATCATCCCTCTGTCAATCACACAACACAGCCCTCATCCAGGGGAAACAGACACAATCATCCCTCTGTCAACCACTCCTGAGCCAGAGACACAATCATCCCTCTGTCAATCACACAACACAGCCCTCATCCAAGGGAAACAGCAGAGACACAATCATCCCTCTGTCAATGACTCCTGAGCCAGAGGATTTAGGTGAGAGGACGCATGCCAGACAGGCAGGGGGTGAGCAACAACTCTTCCAATTGGTAGGCTATTTATAGTCTTGGAGGGAAAATGAGTTAGTGTACCTGTGTGTGTGTGTGTGTGTCTAGTTATCCATGGACGAGGGGGCATGGCTGAGTCATGATGTAACTCCTATGTATGTATGGCGAGCTGTGTGTGTGTGTGTGTGTGTGTGTGTGTGTGTGTGTGTGTGTGTGTGTGTGTGTGTGTGTGTGTGTGTGTGTGTGTGTGTGTGTCTAGTTATCCATGGACGAGGGGGCATGGCTGAGTCATGATGTAACTCCTATGTACGTATGGCGAGCTGTGTGTGTGTGTGTGTGTGTGTGTGTGTGTGTGTGTGTGTGTGTCTAGTTATCCATGGACAAGGGGGCATGGCTGAGTCATGATGTAACTCCTATGTACGTATGACGAGCTGTGTGTGTGTGTGTGTGTGTGTGTGTGTGTGTGTGTGTGTGTCATCAGCCATACATCAACAAACTGATTCAATTACGCACAGTGAATATATAGAGTATTGTGGTGTGTTTCCAGTGAATATATAGAGTATTGTGGTGTGTTTCCAGTGAATATATAGAGTATTATGGTGTGTTTCCAGTGAATATATAGAGTATTATGTGTGTTTCCAGTGAATATATAGAGTATTATGATGTGTGTTTCCAGTGAATATATAGAGTATTATGGTATGTGTTTCCAGTGAATATATAGAGTATTACGGTGTGTTTCCAGTGGATATATAGAGTATTATGGTATGTTTCCAGTGAATATATAGACTATTATGGTGTGTTTCCAGTGAATATATAGAGTATTATGGTGTGTTTCCAGTGAATATATAGAGTATTATGATGTGTTTCCAGTGAATATATAGAGTATTATGGTGTGTTTTTCCAGTGAATATATAGAGTATTATGGTGTGTTTCCAGTGAATATATAGAGTATTATGGTATGTTTCCAGTGAATATATAGAGTATTATGGTATGTTTCCAGTGAATATATAGAGTATTATGGTATGTTTCCAATGAATACTAGAATACTCCTCAATACCTGACTGGTATTATCAGTCTCCTCAATACCTGACTGGTATTATCAGTCTCCTCAATGCCTGACTGGTAATATCAGTCTCCTCAATACCTGACTGGTATTATCAGTCTCCTCAATACCTGACTGGTATTATCTGGTATTATCAGTCTCCTCAATACCTGACTGGTATTATCAGTCTCCTCAATACCTGACTGGTATTATCTGGTATTATCAGACTCCTCAATACCTGACTGGTATTATCAGTCTCCTCAATACCTGACTGGTATTATCAGTCTCCCCAATACCTGACTGGTATTATCAGTCTCCTCAATACCTGACTGGTGTTATCATTGCTTCAGTCTCCTCAATACCTGACTGGTGTTATCAGTCTCCCCAATACCTGACTGGTATTATCAGTCTCCTCAATACCTGACTGGTATTATCATTGCTTCAGTCTCCTCAATACCTGACTGGTATTATCAGTCTCCTCAATACCTGACTGGTATTATCATTGCTTCAGTCTCCTCAATACCTGACTGGTATTATCAGTCTCCTCAATACCTGACTGGTGTTATCATTGCTTCAGTCTCCTCAATACCTGACTGGTATTATCATTGCTTCAGTCTCCTCAATACCTGACTGGTATTATCAGTCTCCTCAATACCTGACTGGTGTTATCATTGCTTCAGTCTCCTCAATGCTTGACAGGTGTTATCATTGCTTCAGTCTCCTCAATACCTGACTGGTATTATCATTGCTAATGCAACCTGGCCTACACACCGGCTTCAGAGACGTAGATCCCACCCACTGAAAGACACTTCATCAGAGAGAGACAGAGACAGATGGCATGCATCCCCAAATGACACCCTATTCCCTACCTAGTGCACTACCTTAGACCAGGCCTCAGCAGTGCACTATGTAATAGTGGTGCCATTGGGAATACAGTCCTGGTCAGATGTTTATTGTTTATTTATTTTATTTCACCTTTATTTAACTCGGCAAGTCAGTTAACAACAAATTATTATATTTTCAATGACGGCCGAGGAACAGTGGGTTTAACTGCCTTGTTCAGGGGAACAGTGGGTTAACTGTCTTGTTCAGGGGAACAGTGGGTTAACTGCCTTGCTCAGGGAACAGTGGGTTAACTGCCTTGTTCAGGGGAACAGTGGGTTAACTGCCTTGTTCAGGGGAACAGTGGGTTAACTGCCTTGTTCAGGGGAACAGTGGGTTAACTGCCTTGTTCAGGGGAACAGTGGGTTAACTGCCTTGCTCAGGGAACAGTGGGTTAACTGCCTTGCTCAGGGAACAGTGGGTTAACTGCCTTGTTCAGGGGAACAGTGGGTTAACTGCCTTGTTCAGGGGAACAGTGGGTTAACTGCCTTGTTCAGGGGAACAGTGGGTTAACTGGCTTGTTCAGGGGAACAGTGGGTTAACTGCCTTGTTCAGGGGAACAGTGGGTTTAACTGCCTTGTTCAGGGGAACAGTGGGTTAACTGCCTTGTTCAGGGAACAGTGGGTTAACTGTCTAGGAACAGTGGGTTAACTGGCTTGTTCAGGGGAACAGTGGGTTAACTGTCTTGTTCAGGGGAACAGTGGGGTTAACTGCCTTGTTCAGGGGAACAGTGGGTTTAACTGCCTTGTTCAGGGGAACAGTGGGTTAACTGCCTTGTTCAGGGGAACAGTGGGTTAACTGCCTTGTTCAGGAGAACAGTGGGTTAACTGCCTTGCTCAGGGAACAGTGGGTTAACTGCCTTGTTCAGGGGAACAGTGGGTTAACTGCCTTGTTCAGGGGAACAGTGGGTTTAACTGCCTTGTTCAGGGGAACAGTGGGTTAACTGCCTTGTTCAGGGGAACACTAACCACTAGGCTACCCTGCCACCTCTACACTCTAACCACTAGGCTACTCTGCCGCCTCTACACTCTAACCACTAGGCTACCTGCCGCCTCTACACTCTAACCATCATCACATCACAGTTCTCCAGCTCATCATTTCATACACGAATAACGATTCGTACTGTGTACATTACATATCGATCTACACGTGTGTATGTCTGAGACCACGTATGTAACACATATGACATCCCTCTGAGGCTTCTGGACTCTACATCTTCGCTGGACACACGGTCATAATGCTTCACCTTCGTATCGTTACATGTATGTTACATTAATGCCTACAACTAGTGTCCGGAAGAGGAATAGGTCCCGGGTTCACCACAGAGCCCAAACACCGACGACTTCATCTTAATATAGACAGTTCAGAGAGGAGAGAGAGAGAGGAGAGAGAGAGAGAGTGGGGGGGGGGGGGGGGGGGGGTCTTCCAGAATGTTCCAGTGACAGGCTGGAGCTTGACGATGACGATGACGAGCAGACTGAGAGGGGGAGGAGGATAACGACATGTGGGAACATCGTTTAGGTCCCAAATGGCACCCTATTCCCCATAGGGGAAGTAGTACACTATGTACTAAAGTAGTACACTATGTAGGGAATAGGGCTCTGGTTTAAAGTAGTGCACTATATAGGGAATAGGGCTCTGGTCTATAGTAGTGCACTATATAGGGAATAGGGCCCTGGTCTAAAGTAGTGCACTATATAGGGAATAGGGCTCTGGTCAAAAGTAGTGTACTAAATAGGGAATAGGGCTCTGGTCTAAAGTAGTGCACTATATAGGGAATAGGGCTCCATAGGGCCCTGGTCTATAGTAGTGCACTATATAGGGAATAGGGCTCTGGTCAAAAGTAGTGTACTAAATAGGGAATAGGGCTCTGTTCTAAAGTAGTGTACTATATAGGGAATAGGGTTCTGGTCTATAGTAGTGCACTATATAGGGAATAGGGCTCTGGTCTAATGTAGTGCACTATACAGTACAGGAGACTACAGCAGGAGACTACAGCAGGAGACTACAGCAGGAGACTACAGCAGGGTGTAACAGTACAGGAGACTACAGTAGGGTGTAACAGTACAGGAGACTACAGCAGGAGACTACAGCAGGGTGTAACAGTACAGGAGACTACAGCAGGAGACTACAGCAGGAGACTACAGCAGGAGACTACAGCAGGAGACTACAGCAGGGTGTAACAGTACAGGAGACTACAGCAGGGTGTAACAGTACAGGAGACTACAGCAGGAGACTACAGCAGGGTGTAACAGTACAGGAGACTACAGCAGGGTGTAACAGTACAGGAGACTACAACAGGAGACTACAGCAGGAGACTACAGCAGGAGACTACAGCAGGGTGTAACAGTACAGGAGACTACAGCAGGGTGTAACAGTACAGGAGACTACAGCAGGGTGTAACAGTACAGGAGACTACAGCAGGAGACTACAGCAGGAGACTACAGCAGGAGACTACAGCAGGAGACTACAGCAGGAGACTACAGCAGGGTGTAACAGTACAGGAGACTACAGCAGGGTGTAACAGTACAGGAGACTACAGCAGGGTGTAACAGTACAGGAGACTACAGCAGGAGACTACAGCAGGGTGTAACAGTAAAGGAGACTATAGCCAGTTATATTTCCCACCAAATATACATGTTTCTAATCTAGACAATCGCCATCCCTCCTCATCCCTGACAATGGCTTTTCTAGAAATATCCGAATCCTGACTAAAACAGTCCTAAGAAAACACTAGAATATACTGTAGTTAAAACAGGGGTATTTTCCATTTCCACCAAACGTAGGAGTTCTTTCTCCTGTGTCTACCAGAGAACCCGTCTGAATAGAACAAACCAAGCTGACTCCATCAAGCAGAAAAGAAGAGAGACATTTGGGAGAGAAAACGACACGCTATCGCCCTCTAGTGGTGATTCATGGAGCTTCAATAACAACATGATGTTGCTATTGCTCTCTAGTGGCGATTCATGGAGCTTCAATAACAACATGATGTTGCTATCGCCCTCTAGTGGCGATTCATGGAGCTTCAATAACAACATGATGTTGCTATTGCCCTCTAGTGGCGATTCATGGAGCTTCAATAACAACATGAAGTTGCTATTGCCCTCTAGTGGCGATTCATGGAGCTTCAATAACAACATGATGTTGCTATCGCCCTCTAGTGGCGATTAATGGAGCTTCAATAACAACATGATGTTGCTATTGCCCTCTAGTGGCGATTCATGGAGCTTCAATAACAACATGATGTTGCTATCACCCTCTAGTGGCGATTCATGGAGCTTCAATTTATTTTATCTTTATTTATCAGTTAAGAACAAATTCTTATTTTCAATGATGGCCTAGGAACAGTGGGTTAACTGCCTGTTCAGGGGCAGAACGACCTTGTCAGCTCGGGGATTTGAACTTGCAACCTTTCGGTTATTAGTCCAGCACTCTAACCACTAGACTACCCTGCCGCCCCAATAACAACATGTCAAAGAGATTCACAACACACATACCTCACTGCAGTGTTATTCAAGACAGGAGTATTACCATGGGCTAGCTGATATATCCATGTAGTTAGACGGGAGTATTACCATGGGCTAGCTGATATATCCATGTAGTTAGACAGGAGTATTACCATGGGCTAGCTGATATATCCATGTAGTTAGACAGGAGTATTACCATGGGCTAGCTGATATATCCATGTAGTTAGACGGGAGTATTACCATGGGCTAGCTGATATATCCATGTAGTTAGACGGGAGTATTACCATGGGCTAGCTGATATATCCATGTAGTTAGACGGGAGTATTACCATGGGCTAGCTGATATATCCATGTAGTTAGACAGGAGTATTACCATGGGCTAGCTGATATATCCATGTAGTTAGACGGGAGTATTACCATGGGCTAGCTGATATATCCATGTAGTTAGACGGGAGTATTACCATGGGCTAGCTGATATATTCATGTAGTTAGACGGGAGTATTACCATGGGCTAGCTGATATATCCATGTAGTTAGACGGGAGTATTACCATGGGCTAGCTGATATATCCATGTAGTTAGACAGGAGTATTACCATGGGCTAGCTGATATATCCATGTAGTTAGACAGGAGTATTACCATGGGCTAGCTGATATATCCATGTAGTTAGACAGGAGTATTGCCATGGGCTAGCTGATATATCCATGTAGTTAGACAGGAGTATTACCATGGGCTAGCTGATATATCCATGTAGTTAGACAGGAGTATTACCATGGGCTAGCTGATATATCCATGTAGTTAGACGGGAGTATTACCATGGGCTAGCTGATATATCCATGTAGTTAGACGGGAGTATTACCATGGGCTAGCTGATATATCCATGTAGTTAGACGGGAGTATTACCATGGGCTAGCTGATATATCCATGTAGTTAGACGGGAGTATTACCATGGGCTAGCTGATATATCCATGTAGTTAGACAGGAGTATTACCATGGGCTAGCTGATATATCCATGTAGTTAGACAGGAGTATTACCATGGGCTAGCTGATATATCCATGTAGTTAGACGGGAGTATTACCATGGGCTAGCTGATATATCCATGTAGTTAGACGGGAGTATTACCATGGGCTAGCTGATATATCCATGTAGTTAGACAGGAGTATTACCATGGGCTAGCTGATATATCCATGTAGTTAGACAGGAGTATTACCATGGGCTAGCTGATATATCCATGTAGTTAGACGGGAGTATTACCATGGGCTAGCTGATATATCCATGTAGTTAGACGGGAGTATTACCATGGGCTAGCTGATATATCCATGTAGTTAGACAGGAGTATTACCATGGGCTAGCTGATATATCCATGTAGTTAGACAGGAGTATTACCATGGGCTAGCTGATATATCCATGTAGTTAGACGGGAGTATTACCATGGGCTAGCTGATATATCCATGTAGTTAGACAGGAGTATTACCATGGGCTAGCTGATATATCCATGTAGTTAGACAGGAGTATTACCATGGGCTAGCTGATATATCCATGTAGTTAGACGGGAGTATTACCATGGGCTAGCTGATATATCCATGTAGTTAGACGGGAGTATTACCATGGGCTAGCTGATATATCCATGTAGTTAGACAGGAGTATTACCATGGGCTAGCTGATATATCCATGTAGTTAGACGGGAGTATTACCATGGGCTAGCTGATATATCCATGTAGTTAGACAGGAGTATTACCATGGGCTAGCTGATATATCCATGTAGTTAGACGGGAGTATTACCATGGGCTAGCTGATATATCCATGTAGTTAGACGGGAGTATTACCATGGGCTAGCTGATATGTCCATGTAGTTAGACAGGAGTATTACCATGGGCTAGCTGATATATCCATGTAGTTAGACGGGAGTATTACCATGGGCTAGCTGATATATCCATGTAGTTAGACAGGAGTATTACCATGGGCTAGCTGATATATCCATGTAGTTAGACGGGAGTATTACCATGGGCTAGCTGATATATCCATGTAGTTAGACGGGAGTATTACCATGGGCTAGCTGATATATCCATGTAGTTAGACAGGAGTATTACCATGGGCTAGCTGATATGTCCATGTAGTTAGACGGGAGTATTACCATGGGCTAGCTGATATATCCATGTAGTTAGACAGGAGTATTACCATGGGCTAGCTGATATATCCATGTAGTTAGACGGGAGTATTACCATGGGCTAGCTGATATATCCATGTAGTTAGACAGGAGTATTACCATGGGCTAGCTGATATATCCATGTAGTTAACAACTGAAGCTTCTGGTATATTAATACATACGTGCTAGAGGTTACATGCTTTTACATTTTTGAAAGGGGTAAACATGTGCGATAGTATATCTTAATGAATAGATTGACCTACTGTAAACATGTGGGAGAGTATATCTTAATGAACAAATAGGTCTACAGTAAACATGTAGGATGGGATATCTTAATGAATAGATAGGCCTACTGTAAACATGTGGGAGAGTATATCTTAATGAATAGATAGGCCTACTGTAAACATGTAGGATGGGATATCGTATGTAATAGATTGGCCTACTGTAAACATGTGGGAGAGTATATCTTAATGAATAGATAGGCCTACTGTAAACATGTAGGAGAGTATATCTTAATGAATAGATAGGCCTACTGTAAACATGTAGGATGGGATATCGTATGTAATAGATAGGTCTACTGTAAACATGTAGGATAGTATATCTTAATGAATAGATAGGCCTACTGTAAACATGTGGGAGAGTATATCTTAATGAATAGATAGGCCTACTGTAAACATGTGGGAGAGTATATCTTAATGAATAGATAGGCCTACTGTAAACATGTAGGATGGGATATCGTATGTAATAGATAGGTCTACTGTAAACATGTAGGAGAGGATATCGTATGTAATAGATAGGTCTACTGTAAACATGTAGGATGGGATATCGTATGTAATAGATAGGCCTACTGTAAACATGTAGGAGAGGATATCTTAATGAATAGATAGGTCTACTGTAAACCTGAGGGATAGGATATCTTAATGAATAGATAGGTCTACTGTAAACATGTAGGAGAGTATATCTTAATGAATAGATAGGTCTACTGTAAACATGTAGGAGAGGATATCTTAATGAATAGATAGGCCTACTGTAAACCTGAGGGATGGGATATCTTAATGAATAGATAGGCCTACTGTAAACCTGAGGGATGGGATATCTTAATGAATAGATAGGCCTACTGTAAACCTGAGGGATAGGATATCTTAATGAATAGATAGGTCTACTGTAAACCTGAGGGATGGGATATCTTAATGAATAGATAGGCCTACTGTAAACATGTAGGAGAGGATATCTTAATGAATAGATAGGTCTACTGTAAACATGTAGGATAGTATATCTTAATGAATAGATAGGTCTACTGTAAACATGTAGAATGGGATATCTTAATGAATAGATAGGCCTACTGTAAACATGTAGAATGGGATATCTTAATGAATAGATAGGCCTACTGTAAACATGTAGGATAGGATATCTTAATGAATAGATAGGCCTACTGTAAACATGTAGGATAGGATATCTTAATGAATAGATAGGCCTACTGTAAACACGTAGGATAGGATATCTTAATGAATAGATAGGCCTACTGTAAACATGTAGGATAGGATATCTTAATGAATAGATAGGCCTACTGTAAACATGTAGGATAGGATATCTTAATGAATAGATAGTTCTACTGTAAACCTGAGGGATGGGATATCTTAATGAATAGATAGGCCTACTGTTAACCTGAGGGATGGGATATCTTAATGAATAGATAGGCCTATTGTAAACATGTAGGAGAGTATATCTTAATGAATAGATAGGCCTACTGTAAAAATGTAGGAGAGTATATCTTAATGAATAGATAGGCCTACTGTAAACCTGAGGGAGAGGATATCTTAATGAATAGATAGGTATACTGTAAACCTGAGGGATGGGATATCTTAATGAATAGATAGGCCTACTGTAAACATGTAGAATGGGATATCTTAATGAATAGATAGGCCTACTGTAAACATGTAGGAGAGGATATCTTAATGAATAGATAGGTCTACTGTAAACCTGAGGGATAGGATATCTTAATGAATAGATAGGTCTACTGTAAACATGTAGGAGAGTATATCTTAATGAATAGATAGGTCTACTGTAAACATGTAGGAGAGGATATCTTAATGAATAGATAGGCCTACTGTAAACCTGAGGGATGGGATATCTTAATGAATAGATAGGCCTACTGTAAACCTGAGGGATGGGATATCTTAATGAATAGATAGGCCTACTGTAAACCTGAGGGATAGGATATCTTAATGAATAGATAGGTCTACTGTAAACCTGAGGGATGGGATATCTTAATGAATAGATAGGCCTACTGTAAACATGTAGGAGAGGATATCTTAATGAATAGATAGGTCTACTGTAAACATGTAGGATAGTATATCTTAATGAATAGATAGGTCTACTGTAAACATGTAGAATGGGATATCTTAATGAATAGATAGGCCTACTGTAAACATGTAGAATGGGATATCTTAATGAATAGATAGGCCTACTGTAAACATGTAGGATAGGATATCTTAATGAATAGATAGGCCTACTGTAAACATGTAGGATAGGATATCTTAATGAATAGATAGGCCTACTGTAAACATGTAGGATAGGATATCTTAATGAATAGATAGGCCTACTGTAAACATGTAGGATAGGATATCTTAATGAATAGATAGGCCTACTGTAAACATGTAGGATAGGATATCTTAATGAATAGATAGGTCTACTGTAAACCTGAGGGATGGGATATCTTAATGAATAGATAGGCCTACTGTAAACCTGAGGGATGGGATATCTTAATGAATAGATAGGCCTATTGTAAACATGTAGGAGAGTATATCTTAATGAATAGATAGGCCTACTGTAAAAATGTAGGAGAGTATATCTTAATGAATAGATAGGCCTACTGTAAACCTGAGGGAGAGGATATCTTAATGAATAGATAGGTATACTGTAAACCTGAGGGATGGGATATCTTAATGAATAGATAGGCCTACTGTAAACATGTAGAATGGGATATCTTAATGAATAGATAGGCCTACTGTAAACATGTAGGATAGGATATCTTAATGAATAGATAGGCCTACTGTAAACATGTGGGAGAGTATATCTTAATGAATAGATAGGCCTACTTTAAACATGTAGAATGGGATATCTTAATGAATAGATAGGCCTATTGTAAACATGTAGGAGAGTATATCTTAATGAATGGATAGGCCTACTGTAAACCTGAGGGAGAGGATATCTTAATGAATAGATAGGTCTACTCTAAACCTGAGGGATGGGATATCTTAATGAATAGATAGGCCTACTGTAAACATGTAGGATAGTATATCTTAATGAATAGATTGGCCTACTGTAAACATGTAGGAGAGTATATCTTAATGAATAGATAGGCCTACTGTAAACATTTAGAATGGGATATCGTATGTAATAGATAGGCCTACTGTAAACATGTAGGATAGGATATCTTAATGAATAGATTGATCTACTGTAAACATGTAGGATGGGATATCGTATGTAATAGATAGGCCTACTGTAAACATGCAGGATGGGATATCGTATGTAATAGATCTTAATGAATAGATAGGCCTACTGTAAACATGTGGGAGAGTATATCTTAATGAATAGATAGGCCTACTGTAAACATGTAGGATGGGATATCGTATGTAATAGATATGCCTACTGTAAACATGTAGGATGGGATATCGTATGTAATAGATAGGCCTACTGTAAACATGTGGGATGGGATATCGTATGTAATAGATAGGCCTACTGTAAACATGTGGGATGGGATATCGTATGTAATAGATAGGCCTACTGTAAACATGTAGGATAGTATATCTTAATGAATAGATAGGTCTACTGTAAACATGTAGGAGAGGATATCTTAATGAATAGATAGGCCTACTGTAAACCTGAGGGATGGGATATCTTAATGAATAGATAGGCCTACTGTAAACATGTAGGAGAGGATATCTTAATGAATAGATAGGCCTACTGTAAATCTGAGGGATGGGATATCTTAATGAATAGATAGGCCTACTGTAAACATGTAGGAGAGGATATCTTAATGAATAGATAGGCCTACTGTAAACCTGAGGGATGGGATATCTTAATGAATAGATAGGCCTACTGTAAACCTGAGGGATGGGATATCTTAATGAATAGATAGGCCTACTGTAAACATGTAGAATGGGATATCTTAATGAATAGATTGACCTACTGTAAACAACTTAAATGAATCCTGTAATTTAGTCAATATTTCACATTCTTACAATGTCCTACTGCTGACGCTTCTCCTAGCATTCATTAAAACACTTATGAATGGCACATGTATGTGTGTGTGTGTGTGTGTGTGTGTGAGATCAGGCATGCGTGTGTTAGGTCATATATGTGTGATAACACATTCAGTGTGTGTCCTTCCACCTGAGCCAGGTCAGTCTGTGTGTTGGGGAGTCCCTTCCTCCTTTCTGACCCTGAGATGGTTATAACCAGTCTGCTACTGCTCTTCCCCCCTGTGTGTGTGTGTGTGTGTGTGTGTGTGTGTGTATGTGTGTGTGTGTGTGTGTGTGTGTGAGATCAGGCATGCGTGTGTTAGGTCATATATGTGTGATAACACATTCAGTGTGTGTCCTTCCACCTGAGCCAGGTCAGTCTGTGTGTTGGGGAGTCCCTTCCTCCTTTCTGACCCTGAGATGGTTATAACCAGTCTGCTACTGCTCTTCCCCCCTGTGTGTGTGTGTGTGTGTGTGTGTGTGTGTGTGTGTGTGTGTGTGTGTGTGTGTGTGTGTGTGTGTGTGTGTGTGTGTGTGTGTGTTTATGTGTGTGTGTGTGTGTGTGTGTGTGTGTGTGTGTGTGTGTGTGTGTGTGTGTGTGTGTGAGTGTGTGTGTGTGTGTGTGTGTGTGTGTATATATGTGTGTGTGTGTGTGTGTGTGTGTGTGTGTGTGTGTGTGTGCTGTGTTTCTGTCAGAGGAAATTCATCACATGCCATGCAGCCCAGCGGCACACTCAGGAAACTGGGCCAAGTGGTACTCGCTTCACTACACCGAACCGTCGGAGGAGACAACAGTCAGAGAGAGAGGGGGAGGAAGGGAGGGAGGGAGGGAGAGAGAGAAAGAGAGAGAGAGGGAGGGAGGGAGGGAGGGAGGGAGGGAGGGAGGGAGGGAGGGAGGGAGGGAGCAGGAAGAGGTGAACGTAGCAGAAAGAGAAACAAGGCGGAACCAACACTGATCCCCTCAGAGAGAGATCAATGGGGATAGACAGAGAGACGGGCAGACAGAGAGACAGGCAGACAGACAGACAGACAGACAGGCAGACAGGCAGACAGAGAGACAGAGACAGACAGGCAGGCAGGCAGACAGGCAGACAGACAGAGTACCAGTAGTCTTAACATGTCTCTAGAGCTGCTGAGGGTCTGAGTACCAGTAGTCTTAACATGTCTCTAGTGCTGCTGAGGGTCTGAGTACCAGTAGTCTTAACATGTCTCTAGAGCTGCTGAGGGTCTGAGTACCAGTAGTCTTAACATGTCTCTAGAGCTGCTGAGGGTCTGAGTACCAGTAGTCTTAACATGTCTCTAGTGCTGCTGAGGGTCTGAGTACCAGTAGTCTTAACATGTCTCTAGAGCTGCTGAGGGTCTGAGTACCAGTAGTCTTAACATTTCTCTAGAGCTGCTGCTGAGGGTCTGAGTACTAGTAGTCTTAACATGTCTCTAGAGCTGCTGAGGGTCTGAGTACCAGTAGTCTTAACATGTCTCTAGAGCTGCTGCTGAGGGTCTGAGTACCAGTAGTCTTAACATGTCTCTAGAGCTGCTGAGGGTCTGAGTACTAGTAGTCTTAACAAGTCTTGACCCACATAGTAATCAGACCCTCAGCAGCAGCTCTAGAGACATGTTAAGACTAAAAAAGCTAATGGCAGGCTAAATACAGGAACCAATAACAAAACTAATGGCAGGCTAAATACAGGAACCAATAACAAAGCTAATGGCAGGCTAAATACAGGAACCAATAACAAAGCTAATGGCAGGCTAAATACAGGAGCCAATAACCTAGCTAATGGCAGGCTAAATACAGGAACCAATAACAAAGCTAATGGCAGGCTAAATACAGGAACCAATAACAAAGCTAATGACAGGCTAAATACAGGAACCAATAACCTAGCTAATGGCAGGCTAAATACAGGAACCAATAACAAAGCTACTGGCAGGCTAAATACAGAAACCAATAACAAAGCTAATGGCAGGCTAAATACAGGAACCAATAACAAAGCTAATGGCAGGCTAAATACAGGAACCAATAACAAAGCTAATGGCAGGCTAAATACAGAAACCAATAACAAAGCTAATGGCAGGCTAAATACAGGAACCAATAACAAAGCTAATGGCAGGCTAAATACAGGAACCAATAACAAAGCTAATGGCAGGCTAAATACAGGAACCAATAACAAAGCTAATGGCAGGCTAAATACAGGAACCAATAACAAAGCTAATGGCAGGCTAAATACAGGAACCAATAACAAAGCTAATGGCAGGCTAAATACAGGAACCAATAACAAAAGTAATGGCAGGCTAAATACAGGAACCAATAACTAAGCTAATGGCAGGCTAAATACAGGAACCAATAACAAAGCTAATGGCAGGCTAAATACAGGAACCAATAACAAAGCTAATGGCAGGCTAAATACAGGAACCAATAACAAAGCTAATGGCAGGCTAAATACAGGAACCAATAACAAAGCTAATGGCAGGCTAAATACAGGAACCAATAAAAAAGCTAATGGCAGGCTAAATACAGGAACCAATAACAAAGCTAATGGCAGGCTAAATACAGGAACCAATAACAAAGCTAATGGCAGGCTAAATACAGGAACCAATAACAAAGCTAATGGCAGGCTAAATACAGGAACCAATAACAAAGCTAATGGCAGGCTAAATACAGGAACCAATAACAAAGCTAATGGCAGGCTAAATACAGGAACCAATAACAAAGCTAATGGCAGGCTAAATACAGGAACCAATAACAAAGCTAATGGCAGGCTAAATACAGGAACCAATAACAAAGCTAATGGCAGGCTAAATACAGGAACCAATAACTAAGCTAATGGCAGGCTAAATACAGGAACCAATAACAAAGCTAATGGCAGGCTAAATACAGGAACCAATAACAAAGCTAATGGCAGGCTAAATACAGGAACCAATAACAAAGCTAATGGCAGGCTAAATACAGGAACCAATAACAAAGCTAATGGCAGGCTAAATACAGGAACCAATAACAAAGCTAATGGCAGGCTAAATACAGGAACCAATAACAAAGCTAATGGCAGGCTAAATACAGGAACCAATAACAAAGCTAATGGCAGGCTAAATACAGGAACCAATAACAAAGCTAATGGCAGGCTAAATACAGGAACCAATAACAAAGCTAATGGCAGGCTAAGAGCGTCATTCATCATTCAAAAGAGATGTGACAGAGTGAGTCCTGCTTTCTCCTGGCTCACTGACCTGAGAGAAGAGAGGAGAAGAGGAGAGAGGAGAAGAGGAGAGAGAGAACAGAAGGAAAGATAGAGATGCATCACACAGTCCGTCCCCCCGTCCCCCCCCCCCCCCTCTCTCTCTCTGTCCCTTCTTCTCTCTGCTCCAAGGGGTCGACATTCTTATCATCCCAGACCAGATGGGGCTCTAAAGTTCCTGGGCTGTCTCCCAAATGACACCCTAATCGCTATATAGTGCACTACTTTAGACCAGAGCCCTATTCCCTATATAGTGCACTACTTTAGACCAGAGCCCTATTCCCTATGTAATGCACTACTTTAGACCAGAGCCCTATGGCACCCTATTCCCTATATAGTGCACTACTTTAGACCAGAGCCCTATGGCACCCTATTCCCTACATAGTACACTACTTTAGACCAGAGCCCTATGGCACCCTATTCCCTACATAGTACACTACTTTAGACCAGAGCCCTATTCCCTATATAGTACACTACTATAGACCAGAGCCCTATTCCCTATATAGTGCACTACTTTAGACCAGAGCCCTATGGCACCCTATTCCGTACATAGTACACTACTTTAGACCAGAGCCCTATGGCACCCTATTCCCTACATAGTACACTACTTTAGACCAGAGCCCTATTCCCTATATAGTACACTACTTTAGACCAGAGCCCTATTCCCTATATAGTACACTACTATAGACCAGAGCCCTATTCCCTATATAGTGCAGTACTTTTGACCAGGACCTTTAGGGTGTCATTTGGGACACTGGTCTCTGGTGCTCCTGGGACTTCTAGCTGTAAATAAGGAGGGAGGACTGTAGACGTTCGAGGTCACAGCAGCACACACACACACACACACACACACACACACACACACACACACACACACACACGCACACAAAGGACATAAAGGAGATGACATGTAGAGAGTGGTAGCTTTTGTTTTGCTGTGTGGGGAGGGGAGTTATGGGAGAGAGAACAGCAGAGCGTTGTCCTGCATGGTGGAGGGATTTGATCCGGGAGCCGCTGCATATGCTGCTCTGGAATGGATTGAACTGATCCTACTTAATGCCTCATTCATAACTACAGGAGATTGGACTGGATTACAGGACTGGGGCTAGACTAGGGCTAGACTAGGGCTGGGGCTAGACTAGGGCTGGGGTATAGGAGTGGGGCTAGACTAGGGCTAGACTAGGGCTGGGGCTAGACTAGGGCTAGACTAGGGCTGGGGCTAGACTAGGGCTAGACTAGGGCTGGGGTATAGGAGTGGGGCTAGACTAGGGCTGGGGCTAAACTAGGGCTGGGGTATAGGAGTGGGGCTAGACTAGGGCTAGACTAGGGCTGGGGCTAGACTAGGGCTGGGGCTAGACTAGGGCTAGACTAGGGCTGGGGTATAGGAGTGGGGCTAGACTAGGGCTGGGGCTAAACTAGGGCTGGGGTATAGGAGTGGGGCTAGACTAGGGCTGGGGTATAGGGGTGGGGCTAGACTAGGGCTGTGGTATAGGGTTGGGGCTAGACTAGGGCTGGGGTATAGGAGTGGGGCTAGACTAGGGCTGGGGTATAGGAGTGGGGTATAGGGGTGGGGCTAGACTAGGGCTGGGGTATAGGAGTGGGGCTAGACTAGGGCTGGGGTATAGGAGTGGGGCTAGACTAGGGCTGGGGTATAGGAGTGAAGCTAGACTATGGCTAGGGTATAAGGGTGGGGCTAGACTAGGGCTGGGGTATATGAGTGGGGCTAGACTAAGGCTGGGGTATTGGAGTGGGCCTAGACTAGGTCTGGGGTATAGGAGTGGGGCTAGACTAGGGCTGGGTTATAGGAGTGGGGCTATACTAGGGCTGGGGCTAGACTATGGCTGGGATATAGGAGTGGGGCTAGACTAGGGCTGGGGTATAGGAGTGGGGCTAGACTAGGGCTGTGGTGTAGGAGTGGGGCTTGACTAGGGCTGGGGTATATGAATGGGGCTAGACTAAGGCTGGGGTATTGGAGTGGGGCTAGACTAGGGCTGGGGCTAGACTAGGGCTGGGGTATATGAGTGGGGCTAGACTAAGGCTGGGGTATTGGAGTGGGGCTAGACTAGGTCTGGGGTATAGGAGTGGGGCTAGACTAGGGCTGGGTTATTGGAGTGGGGCTAGACTAGGGCTGGGACTAGACTATGGCTGGGATATAGGAGTGGGGCTAGACTAGGGCTGGGGTGTAGGAGTGGGGCTAGATTAGGTCTGGGGTATAGGAGTGGGGCTAGACTCGGGCTGAGGTATAGAAGTGGGGCTAGACTAGGGCTGGGGCTAGACTAGGGCTGGGGTATAGGAGTGGGGCTATCCTAGGGCTGTGGAGCTGGGGTATAGGGCTGGGGATATCCTAGGGCTGTGGAACTGGGGTATAGGGCTGGGGCTATCCTAGGGCTGTGGAGCTGGGGTATAGGAGTGGGGCTAGCCTATGGCTTTGTGGAGCAGGGTATAGGGCTATCCTAGGGCTTGGGCATAGGGCTGGGGATATTCTAGGGCTGTTTGGGGCTGGGGTATAGGGCTGGGGCTATCTTAGGGCTGGGCCTGATATAGGGCTGGGATGATACAGGGCTGGGGATGAAACAGGGCTGGGGATGATACAGGGCTGGGGATGATACAGGGCTGGGATAAACTAGGGCTTTGATGATACAGGGCTGGGGATGATATAGGGATGGGGATGATACAGGGATGGGATGATACAGGGCCTGATATAGGGCTAGGGATGATATAGGGATGGGGATGATACAGGGATGGGATGATACAGGGCTGGGATGATACAGGGCTGGGGATGATATAGGGCTGGGGATGATATAGGGATGGGGATGATACAGGGCTGGGCCTGATATAGGGCTAGGGATGATATAGGGCTAGGGATTATATAGGGCTAGGGATGACACAGGGCTGGGATGATCCAGGGCTGGGCCTGACATAGGGCTAGGGATGATACAGGGCTGAGCCTGATATAGGGCTTGGGATGATACAGGGCCGAGCCTGATATAGGGCTAGGGATGATACAGGGCTGAGCCTGATATAGGGCTAGGGATGATACAGGGCTGAGCCTGATATATGGCTAGGGATGACACAGGGCTGGGATGATACAGGGCTGGGATGATACAGGGCTGGGATGATACAGGGCTGGGATGATACAGGGATGGTGCTTTCCACTGTTGCATCGTCTGCAACCTTAATTGATGGTGTTGGAGTCGTGCCTGGCCATGCAGTCATGGGTGAACAGGGAGTACAGGAGGGGACTGAGCACGCACCCCTGGGGGACCCCTGTGTTGAGGATCAGCGTGGCAGATGTGATGTTACCTACCCTTACCACCTGGGGGCGGCCCGTCAGGAAGTCCAGGATGTTTAGTCCCAGGGTCCTTAGCTTAGTGATGAGCTTTGAGGGCACTATGGTGTTGAACGCTGAACTTTAGTCAATGAACAGCATTCTCACGTAGGTGTTATTTTTGTCCAGGTGAGAAAGGGCAGTGCGGAGTGCGACTGAGATTCTGACATCTGTAGATCTGTTGGGGCGGTGTGCGAATTGAAGTGGGTCTAGGGTTTCCGGGATGACGGTATTGATGTGAGCCATGACCAGCCTTTCAAATCTCTTCATGGCGACAGACGTGAGTGCTGCGGGGCGGTAGTCACTTAGGCAGGTTACCTTCGCTTTCTTGGGCACAGGGACTATGGTGGCCTGCTTGAAACATGTAGGTATTACAACAGTACAATCTGGGAAGGCACAACTCGTCGGTCCTTGTCACGGATAAGCTATTGCAGCAGACGACCACAAACAGTATCTGTGTGAAATATATAGTGTCTGGTCATCTATCTGATAATAATCAGTCATCTCTCTCTCTCTCTTGTCCTAACAGAGGCAGTCCAGAATCCCCACATCAGGACAGCCAAGAAGGATCGTCTCGACCTGGACAGACAGACAACCATGTCTTCTCCTACAGCAGTATTAGACCAGGACATACAGGCAGACGACGCACCTGACCCAAACACCACCCTTCTGATCAGGACAGACAGACGGCCAAGGATCTGACCCAACTACCACCCTTCTGATCAGGACAGACAGACAGACGGCCAAGGATCTGACCCAACCACCACCCTTCTGATCAGGACAGACAGACGACCAAGGATCTGACCCAACCACCACCCTTCTGATCAGGACAGACAGACGGCCAAGGATCTGACCCAAACACCACCCTTCTGATCAGGACAGACAGACGACCAAGGATCTGACCCAACCACCACCCTTCTGGAAACCTGTGCCTTCCACCAACTCCATCACATCCATTTAACTTTTGTTTTCTGATTGTTGTTATTTTGGGGTGGAGCTCTGCAGCTGGATGCATCTCCAGTACTGTCCTGCCCCCTGGTGGTCAACTGGATACTTCTCCCGTACTGTCCTGTCCCCTGGTGGTCAACAAGATACTTCTCCCGTACTGTCCTGCCCCCTATTCAACTGGATACTTCTCCCGTACTGTCCTGCCCCCTAGTGGTCAACTGGATACTTATCCCGTACTGTCCTGCCCCCTAGTGGACAACTGGATACTTCTCCCATACTGTCCTGCCCCCTAGTGGTCAACTGGATACTTCTCCCGTACTGTCCTGCCCCCTAGTGGTCAACTGGATACTTCTCCCGTACTGTCCTGCCCCCTGGTGGACAACTGGATACTTATCCCGTACTGTCCTGCCCCCTAGTGGTCAATGGGATACTTCTCCCGTACTGTCCTGCCCCCTAGTGGACAACTGGATACTTCTCCCGTACTGTCCTGCCCCCTAGTGGTCAACGGGATACTTCTCCCGTACTGTCCTGCCCCTAGTGGACAAATGGATACATCTCCCGTACTGTCCTGCCCCCTGGTGGACAACGGACAACCACCACTGCCATATGCTGTTGTTGGTGGCATGGGATCGAACCGTTCTCTCTCTCGGGAAGAAACACTCAACTCAACTCTCAACAACAGGCCGTGCCACCGTTAATCATCATTCTGAAGTCCTAAAACACGTGTGTTTTTTGAAACATTTCTTTAGAAAAAGACCTTGTGTTAGCGGGTTGCTTCGTATCGGAAGGAGGATTCCCGATATGTCCAACACCAGTCCGTCCATACTAATGTTGTGTAAAGTTGTGGGAGTAGAACATTTAGTATTGCATTTCTTCTTCTCTCCTGATTTATATTTTTCTAAAATGATCATGTGATCCAATGGACATATTGACAATGATGCAAATGCAACTGCAATACAAAATGACAACTATGACTGGTGTCAAAAATTCATGGGCCAAAAGTTTATAGTCTATCTCAGATATATACGTCCAGTCAAGGGGGTGTTAGACCATATTGTCTGGTCAGGAACACACCCATCTCCCTAACAGGAAATGTCCCTGACAGGAAATGTCCCCGACAGGAAATACTTTTGTGATGTCTTTCCACCTTCTGGTAATTTCCCCTAAATAATAAAGAGATGGATGAACTGTTTGTTTCTATGTCAGGGGGGTTTAAATATGAAGGAGTAATTTAGCCATTCTCTACGTCAGGGGGATTTAAATATGAAGGAGTAATTTAGCCATTCTCTACGTCAGGGGGATTTAAATGTGAAGGAGTAATTTAGCCATTCTCTACATCAGGGGGATTTAAATATGAAGGAGTAATTTAGCCATTCTCTACGTCAGGGGGATTTAAATATGAAGGAGTAATTTAGCCATTCTTTACGTCAGGGGGATTTAAATATGAAGGAGTAATTTAGCCATTCTCTAACTTCCTGTGGCCTGTTCTTCTTGCAAAGCATCAAGTAATCCTGTACGCATTCCTGCATAACAAGGCATTATGTGGTGTGTGTGTGTGTGTGTGTGTGTGTGTGTGTGTGTGTGTGTGTGTGTGTGTGTGTGTGTGTGTGTGTGTGTGTGTGTGTGTTTGATCCGAATACAGGTTTACAGGTAGACTGTTTTGACCCTGTTTCTGCAGTGTTGAGTTGTGACACATGTAATATCATTTAAACTGCCATCCTCGTACAGCGCAGACTGGGCCTGATGTTATCCAGCCGTATACCTTAGAGATTTAATCCCACCGATGCCCTTAAATTAGCAATCCATAGTCCATATCAGCCAGCCGTCCTGTCCCAATCCGTTAGTATTCAGCCAGCCGTCCTGTCCCAATCCGTTGGTATTCTGCCAGCCATCCTGTCCCAATCCGTTAGTAGAGTATTCAGCCAGCCATCCTGTCCCAATCCGTTGGTAGAGTATTCAGCCAGCCATCCTGTCCCAATCCGTTGGTAGAGTATTCAGCCAGCCATCCTGTCCCAATCCGTTAGTATTCAGCCAGCCATCCTGTCCCAATCCGTTAGTATTCAGCCAGCCGTCCTGTCCCAATCCGTTAGTATTCTGCCAGCCGTCCTGTCCCAATCCGTTAGTATTCTGCCAGCCGTCCTGTCCCAATCCGTTAGTATTCAGCCAGCCATCCTGTCCCAATCCATTAGTATTCAACCAGCCGTCCTGTCCCAATCCGTTAGTAGAGTATTCAGCCAGCCATCCTGTCCCAATCCGGTAGTATTCAGCCAGCCATCCTGTCCCAATCCGTTAGTAGAGTATTCAGCCAGCCGTCCTGTCCCAATCCGTTAGTACTCAGCCAGCCATCCTGTCCCAATCCGTTAGTACTCTGCCCATCTCTCTGTGTGTCTGTGAGAGTGGATTAACGTTATGTCTGTGTGTGGAGAGGCCTCCATCACCATACATTCCTAAAGGCACCCTATTCCCTACGTAGTGCACTACTAAAAGTAGTGTACACTGGGATTTACTTTGACCAATAGGGCTCCGGTCAAAAGTAGTGCACTATATAGGGGATATGGTGCCATTTAGGATCCTGGCTTGATCTCCATCCATCCAGTACCTTTGGTTGAAATGTTCCTGCTAAAACAAAGCTGCCAAATTGGTTTGAAGCCGAAAGTTGTGTTTCTATGTATGTTGAACTGGTTTAAGTGTTTCAGTTTAAACCTCGTTCCCTTTAAAATGTTGTTTTTATTGGAAAATGATCATTTGTTCAATTGTTGATATCTTCAGAAGATCGTAAGAGTTGTGGAATAAACTGAAAACAAGATGTGGTTGTTTTGTTGTTGTTTGAATGCTGCTACATGGACATTGGCCTTTTCTCATTTGGGAAAAAAAGTCTGTCACCCCGTCCCCTATCCTCTGTCCCCTCCCCTCCGCCCCTCCTCCATCCCCTCCCCTCTGTCCTGTCCTCTCTCCGTCCCCTCTCCTCTGTCCTGTCCTCTCTCCGTCCCCTCTCCTCTGCCCTGTCCTCTCTCCGTCCCCTCTCCTCTGTCCTGTCCTCTCTCCGTCCCCTCTCCTCTGTCCTGTCCTCTCTCCGTCCCCTCTCCTCTGTCCTGTCCTCTCTCCGTCCCCTCTCCTCTGTCCTGTCCTCTCTCCGTCCCCTCTCCTCTGTCCTGTCCTCTCTCCGTCCCCTCTCCTCTGTCCCTCCTCCCCCCCCTCTCCCCCCCTCTCCTCTAATTGAGGTAAGGCCATTGACATTATGAATTACATGTGTCTCAGCAGCCTCTGGGTGACGACATTTACCACGGTTTCATATGAACGGCAAGGAGAGACACCAGGAGAGACACCACAGTTTCATATGAACAACAAGGAGAGACACCACGGTTTCATATGAATGGTAAGGAGAGACACCAGGAGAGACACCACGGTTTCATATGAACAACAAGGAGAGACACCACGGTTTCATATGAACGGCAAGGAGAGACACCACCGTTTCATATGAATGGTAAGGAGAGACACAACGGTTTCATATGAATGGCAAGGAGAGACACCACGGTTTCATATGAATGGTAAGGAGAGACACCAGGAGAGACACCACTGTTTCATATGAACAGCAAGGAGAGACACCAGGAGAGACACCACGGTTTCATATGAACAACAAGGAGAGACACCACGGTTTCATATGAATGGCAAGGAGAGACACCAGGAGAGACACCACCGTTTCATATGAACAGCAAGGAGAGACACCAGGAGAGACACAACGGTTTCATATGAACAACAAGGAGAGACACCACGGTTTCATATGAACAACAAGGAGAGACACCACGGTTTCATATGAATGGTAAGGAGAGACACCAGGAGAGACACCACTGTTTCATATGAACAGCAAGGAGAGACACCAGGAGAGACACCACGGTTTCATATGAACAACAAGGAGAGACACCACGGTTTCATATGAATGGCAAGGAGAGACACCGTTTCATATGAACAGCAAGGAGAGACACCAGGAGAGACACCACGGTTTCATATGAACAACAAGGAGAGACACCAGGAGAGACACCACGGTTTCATATGAATGGCAAGGAGAGACACCAGGAGAGACACCACCGTTTCATATGAATGGCAAGGAGAGACACCAGGAGAGACACCACCGTTTCATATGAACAGCAAGGAGAGAGACCAGGAGAGACACCACGGTTTCATATGAACAACAAGGAGAGACACCACGGTTTCATATGAACAACAAGGAGAGACACCACGGTTTCATATGAATGGTAAGGAGAGACACCAGGAGAGACACCACCGTTTCATATGAACAGCAAGGAGAGACACCAGGAGAGACACCACGGTTTCATATGAACAACAAGGAGAGACACCACGGTTTCATATGAATGGCAAGGAGAGACACCAGGAGAGACACCACCGTTTCATATGAACAGCAAGGAGAGACACCAGGAGAGACACCACGGTTTCATATGAACAACAAGGAGAGACACCACGGTTTCATATGAACAACAAGGAGAGACACCACGGTTTCATATGAACAACAAGGAGAGACACCGTTTCAAATGAACAACAAGGAGAGACACCGTCGTTTCAAATTAACGGCACGGAAAGAGGAAGGCACTACCAAACAAACACTTTGACAACGTCATACAAAACTGTCTGCTAGGGCCTTAAAGCAGTCTATATTATAACCCTTATAGTAAAGGGACTAGGGCCTTGGTAAACCTTATAGTAAAGGGACTAGGGCCTTATAGTAAAGGGACTAGGGCCTTGGTAACCCTTATAGTAAAGGGACTAGGGCCTTATAGTAAAGGGACTAGGGCCTTGGTAACCCTTATAGTAAAGGGACTAGGGCCTTGGTAACCCTTATAGTAAAGGGACTAGGGCCTTGGTAAACCTTATAGTAAAGGGACGAGGGCCTTGGTAACCCTTATAGTAAAGAGACTAGGGCCTTGGTAACCCTTATAGTAAAGGGACTAGGGCCTTATAGTAAAGGGACTAGGGCCTTGGTAACCCTTATAGTAAAGGGACTAGGGCCTTGGTAACCCTTATAGTAAAGGGACTAGGGCCTTGGTAACCCTTATAGTAAAGGGACTAGGGCCTTATAGTAAAGGGACCAGGGCCTTGGTAACACTTATAGTAAAGGGACTAGGGCCTTGGTAACCCTTATAGTAAAGGGACTAGGGCCTTGGTAACCCTTATAGTAAAGGGACTAGGGCCTTGGTAACCCTTATAGTAAAGGGACTAGGGCCTTATAGTAAAGGGACTAGGGCCTTGGTAACACTTATAGTAAAGGGACTAGGGCCTTGGTAACCCTTATAGTAAAGGGACTAGGGCCTTGGTAACCCTTATAGTAAAGGGACTGGGGCCTTATAGTAAAGGGACTAGGGCCTTATAGTAAAGGGACTAGGGCCTTGGTAACCCTTATAGTAAAGGGACTAGGGCCTTATAGTAAAGGGACTAGGGCCTTGGTAACCCTTATAGTAAAGGGACTAGGGCCTTGGTAAACCTTATAGTAAAGGGACGAGGGCCTTGGTAACCCTTATAGTAAAGAGACTAGGGCCTTGGTAACCCTTATAGTAACGGGACTAGGGCCTTATAGTAAAGGGACTAGGGCCTTGGTAACCCTTATAGTAAAGAGACTAGGGCCTTGGTAACCCTTATAGTAAAGGGACTAGGGCCTTATAGTAAAGGGACTATGGCCTTGCTAACCCTTATAGTAAAGGGACTAGGGCCTTGGTAACCCTTATAGTAAAGGGACTAGGGCCTTGGTAACCCTTATAGTAAAGGGACTAGGGCCTTATAGTATAGGGACTAGGGCCTTGGTAAACATTATAGTAAAGGGACTAGGGCCTTGGTAAGCCTTATAGTAAAGGGACTAGGGCCTTGGTAACCCTTATAGTAAAGGGACTAGGGCCTTATAGTATAGGGACTAGGGCCTTGGTAAACATTATAGTAAAGGGACTAGGGCCTTGGTAACCCTTATAGTAAAGGGACTAGGGCCTTGGTAACCCTTATAGTAAAGAGACTAGGGCCTTGGTTAACCGTATAGTAAAGGGACTAGTGCCTTATAGTAAAGGGACTAGGGCCTTGGTAAACCTTATAGTAAAGGGACTAGGGCCTTATAGTAGAGGGACTAGGGCCTTGGTAACCCTTATAGTAAAGGGACTAGGGCCTTGGTAACCCTTATAGTAAAGGGACTAGGGCCTTGGTAAACCTTATAGTAAAGAGACTAGGGCCTTGGTAACCCTTATAGTAAAGGGACTAGGGCCTTGGTAACCCTTATAGTAAAGGGACTAGGGCCTTGGTAACCCTTATAGTAAAAGGACTAGGGCCTTGGTAACACTTATTGTAAAGGGACTAGGGCCTTATAGTAAAGGGACTAAGGCCTTGGTAAACCTTATAGCAAAGGGACTCGGGCCTTATAGTAAAGGGACTAGGGCCTTGGTAAACCTTATAGTAAAAGGACTAGGGCCTTGGTAAACCTTATAGTAAAGGGACTAGGGCCTTGGTAACCCTTATAGTAAAGGGACTAGGGCCTTGGTAAACCTTATAGTAAAGGGACTAGGGCCTTATAGTAAAGGGACTAGGGCCTTGGTAAACCTTATAGTAAAGGGACTAGGGCCTTGGTAACCCTTATAGTAAAGGGACTAGGGACTTATAGTAAAGGGACTAGGGCCTTGGTGAACATTATAGTAAAGGGACTAGGGCCTTGGTAAACCTTATAGTAAAGTGACTAGGGCCTTATAGTAAAGGGACTAGGGCCTTGTAGTAAAGGGACTAGGGCCTTGGTAAACCTTATAGTAAAGGGACTAGGGTCTTGGTAAACATAGTACAGGGACTAGGGCCTTGGTGACCATTATAGTAAAGGGACTAGGGCCTTGGTAACCCTTATAGTAAAGGGACTAGGGCCTTATAGTATAGGGACTAGGGCCTTGGTAAACATTATAGTAAAGGGACTAGGGCCTTGGTAAGCCTTATAGTAAAGGGACTAGGGCCTTGGTAACCCTTATAGTAAAGGGACTAGGGCCTTATAGTATAGGGACTAGGGCCTTGGTAAACATTATAGTAAAGGGACTAGGGCCTTGGTAACCCTTATAGTAAAGGGACTAGGGCCTTGGTAACCCTTATAGTAAAGAGACTAGGGCCTTGGTTAACCTTATAGTAAAGGGACTAGTGCCTTATAGTAAAGGGACTAGGGCCTTGGTAAACCTTATAGTAAAGGGACTAGGGCCTTATAGTAGAGGGACTAGGGCCTTGGTAACCCTTATAGTAAAGGGACTAGGGCCTTGGTAACCCTTATAGTAAAGGGACTAGGGCCTTGGTAAACCTTATAGTAAAGAGACTAGGGCCTTGGTAACCCTTATAGTAAAGGGACTAGGGCCTTGGTAACCCTTATAGTAAAGGGACTAGGGCCTTGGTAACCCTTATAGTAAAGGGACTAGGGCCTTGGTAACCCTTATAGTAAAGGGACTAGGGCCTTGGTAACCCTTATAGTAAAGGGACTAGGGCCTTATAGTAAAGGGACTAGGGCCTTGGTAACCCTTATAGTAAAGGGACTAGGGCCTTGGTAACCCTTATAGTAAAGGGACTAGGGCCTTGGTAACCCTTATAGTAAAGGGACTAGGGCCTTATAGTAAAGGGACCAGGGCCTTGGTAACACTTATAGTAAAGGGACTAGGGCCTTGGTAACCCTTATAGTAAAGGGACTAGGGCCTTGGTAACCCTTGTAGTAAAGGGACTAGGGCCTTGGTAACCCTTATAGTAAAGGGACTAGGGCCTTATAGTAAAGGGACTAGGGCCTTGGTAACACTTATAGTAAAGGGACTAGGGCCTTGGTAACCCTTATAGTAAAGGGACTAGGGCCTTGGTAACCCTTATAGTAAAGGGACTGGGGCCTTATAGTAAAGGGACTAGGGCCTTATAGTAAAGGGACTAGGGCCTTGGTAACCCTTATAGTAAAGGGATTTGGGCCTTATAGTAAAGGGACTAGGGCCTTGGTAACCCTTATAGTAAAGGGACTAGGGCCTTGGTAAACCTTATAGTAAAGGGACGAGGGCCTTGGTAACCCTTATAGTAAAGAGACTAGGGCCTTGGTAACCCTTATAGTAACGGGACTAGGGCCTTATAGTAAAGGGACTAGGGCCTTGGTAACCCTTATAGTAAAGAGACTAGGGCCTTGGTAACCCTTATAGTAAAGGGACTAGGGCCTTATAGTAAAGGGACTATGGCCTTGCTAACCCTTATAGTAAAGGGACTAGGGCCTTGGTAACCCTTATAGTAAAGGGACTAGGGCCTTGGTAACCCTTATAGTAAAGGGACTAGGGCCTTATAGTATAGGGACTAGGGCCTTGGTAAACATTATAGTAAAGGGACTAGGGCCTTGGTAAGCCTTATAGTAAAGGGACTAGGGCCTTGGTAACCCTTATAGTAAAGGGACTAGGGCCTTATAGTATAGGGACTAGGGCCTTGGTAAACATTATAGTAAAGGGACTAGGGCCTTGGTAACCCTTATAGTAAAGGGACTAGGGCCTTGGTAACCCTTATAGTAAAGAGACTAGGGCCTTGGTTAACCGTATAGTAAAGGGACTAGGGCCTTATAGTAGAGGGACTAGGGCCTTGGTAAACCTTATAGTAAAGGGACTAGGGCCTTATAGTAGAGGGACTAGGGCCTTGGTAACCCTTATAGTAAAGGGACTAGGGCCTTGGTAACCCTTATAGTAAAGGGACTAGGGCCTTGGTAAACCTTATAGTAAAGAGACTAGGGCCTTGGTAACCCTTATAGTAAAGGGACTAGGGCCTTGGTAACCCTTATAGTAAAGGGACTAGGGCCTTGGTAACCCTTATAATAAAAGGACTAGGGCCTTGGTAACACTTATTGTAAAGGGACTAGGGCCTTATAGTAAAGGGACTAAGGCCTTGGTAAACCTTATAGCAAAGGGACTCGGGCCTTATAGTAAAGGGACTAGGGCCTTGGTAAACCTTATAGTAAAAGGACTAGGGCCTTGGTAAACCTTATAGTAAAGGGACTAGGGCCTTGGTAACCCTTATAGTAAAGGGACTAGGGCCTTGGTAAACCTTATAGTAAAGGGACTAGGGCCTTATAGTAAAGGGACTAGGGCCTTGGTAAACCTTATAGTAAAGGGACTAGGGCCTTGGTAAACCTTATAGTAAAGCGACTAGGGCCTTATAGTAAAGGGACTAGGGCCTTGTAGTAAAGGGACTAGGGCCTTGGTAAACCTTATAGTAAAGGGACTAGGGTCTTGGTAAACATAGTACAGGGACTAGGGCCTTGGTGACCATTATAGTAAAGGGACTAGGGACTTATAGTATAGGGACTAGGGCCTTGGTAAACATTATAGTAAAGGGACTAGGGCCTTGGTAAGCCTTATAGTAAAGGGACTAGGGCCTTGGTAACCCTTATAGTAAAGGGACTAGGGCCTTATAGTATAGGGACTAGGGCCTTGGTAAACATTATAGTAAAGGGACTAGGGCCTTGGTAACCCTTATAGTAAAGGGACTAGGGCCTTGGTAACCCTTATAGTAAAGAGACTAGGGCCTTGGTTAACCGTATAGTAAAGGGACTAGGGCCTTATAGTAGAGGGACTAGGGCCTTGGTAAACCTTATAGTAAAGGGACTAGGGCCTTATAGTAGAGGGACTAGGGCCTTGGTAACCCTTATAGTAAAGGGACTAGGGCCTTGGTAACCCTTATAGTAAAGGGACTAGGGCCTTGGTAAACCTTATAGTAAAGAGACTAGGGCCTTGGTAACCCTTATAGTAAAGGGACTAGGGCCTTGGTAACCCTTATAGTAAAGGGACTAGGGCCTTGGTAACCCTTATAATAAAAGGACTAGGGCCTTGGTAACACTTATTGTAAAGGGACTAGGGCCTTATAGTAAAGGGACTAAGGCCTTGGTAAACCTTATAGCAAAGGGACTCGGGCCTTATAGTAAAGGGACTAGGGCCTTGGTAAACCTTATAGTAAAAGGACTAGGGCCTTGGTAAACCTTATAGTAAAGGGACTAGGGCCTTGGTAACCCTTATAGTAAAGGGACTAGGGCCTTGGTAAACCTTATAGTAAAGGGACTAGGGCCTTATAGTAAAGGGACTAGGGCCTTGGTAAACCTTATAGTAAAGGGACTAGGGCCTTGGTAAACCTTATAGTAAAGCGACTAGGGCCTTATAGTAAAGGGACTAGGGCCTTGTAGTAAAGGGACTAGGGCCTTGGTAAACCTTATAGTAAAGGGACTAGGGTCTTGGTAAACATAGTACAGGGACTAGGGCCTTGGTGACCATTATAGTAAAGGGACTAGGGACTTATAGTAAAGGGACTAGGGCCTTGGTGAACATTATAGTAAAGGGACTAGGGCCTTGGTAAACCTTATAGTAAAGCGACTAGGGCCTTATAGTAAAGGGACTAGGGCCTTGTAGTAAAGGGACTAGGGCCTTGGTAAACCTTATAGTAAAGGGACTAGGGTCTTGGTAAACATAGTACAGGGACTAGGGCCTTGGTGACCATTATAGTAAAGGGACTAGGGCCTTGGTAACCCTTATAGTAAAGGGACTAGGGCCTTATAGTATAGGGACTAGGGCCTTGGTAAACATTATAGTAAAGGGACTAGGGCCTTGGTAAGCCTTATAGTAAAGGGACTAGGGCCTTGGTAACCCTTATAGTATAGGGACTAGGGCCTTATAGTATAGGGACTAGGGCCTTGGTAAACATTATAGTAAAGGGACTAGGGCCTTGGTAAGCCTTATAGTAAAGGGACTAGGGCCTTGGTAACCCTTATAGTAAAGAGACTAGGGCCTTGGTTAACCTTATAGTAAAGGGACTAGTGCCTTATAGTAAAGGGACTAGGGCCTTGGTAAACCTTATAGTAAAGGGACTAGGGCCTTATAGTAGAGGGACTAGGGCCTTGGTAACCCTTATAGTAAAGGGACTAGGGCCTTGGTAACCCTTATAGTAAAGGGACTAGGGCCTTGGTAAAACTTATAGTAAAGAGACTAGGGCCTTGGTAACCCTTATAGTAAAGGGACTAGGGCCTTGGTAACCCTTATAGTAAAGGGACTAGGGCCTTGGTAACCCTTATAGTAAAAGGACTAGGGCCTTGGTAACCCTTATTGTAAAGGGACTAGGGCCTTATAGTAAAGGGACTAAGGCCTTGGTAAACCTTATAGCAAAGGGACTCGGGCCTTATAGTAAAGGGACTAGGGCCTTGGTAAACCTTATAGTAAAAGGACTAGGGCCTTGGTAAACCTTATAGTAAAGGGACTAGGGCCTTGGTAACCCTTATAGTAAAGGGACTAGGGCCTTGGTAAACCTTATAGTAAAGGGACTAGGGCCTTATAGTAAAGGGACTAGGGCCTTGGTAAACCTTATAGTAAAGGGACTAGGGCCTTGGTAACCCTTATAGTAAAGGGACTAGGGCCTTATAGTAAAGGGACTAGGGCCTTGGTGAACATTATAGTAAAGGGACTAGGGCCTTGGTAAACCTTATAGTAAAGGGACTAGGGCCTTATAGTAGAGGGACTAGGGCCTTGGTAACCCTTATAGTAAAGGGACTAGGGCCTTGGTAACCCTTATAGTAAAGGGACTAGGGCCTTGGTAAAACTTATAGTAAAGAGACTAGGGCCTTGGTAACCCTTATAGTAAAGGGACTAGGGCCTTGGTAACCCTTATAGTAAAGGGACTAGGGCCTTGGTAACCCTTATAGTAAAAGGACTAGGGCCTTGGTAACCCTTATTGTAAAGGGACTAGGGCCTTATAGTAAAGGGACTAAGGCCTTGGTAAACCTTATAGCAAAGGGACTCGGGCCTTATAGTAAAGGGACTAGGGCCTTGGTAAACCTTATAGTAAAAGGACTAGGGCCTTGGTAAACCTTATAGTAAAGGGACTAGGGCCTTGGTAACCCTTATAGTAAAGGGACTAGGGCCTTGGTAAACCTTATAGTAAAGGGACTAGGGCCTTATAGTAAAGGGACTAGGGCCTTGGTAAACCTTATAGTAAAGGGACTAGGGCCTTGGTAACCCTTATAGTAAAGGGACTAGGGCCTTATAGTAAAGGGACTAGGGCCTTGGTGAACATTATAGTAAAGGGACTAGGGCCTTGGTAAACCTTATAGTAAAGCGACTAGGGCCTTATAGTAAAGGGACTAGGGCCTTGTAGTAAAGGGACTAGGGCCTTGGTAAACCTTATAGTAAAGGGACTAGGGTCTTGGTAAACATAGTAAAGGGACTAGGGTCTTGGTAAACATAGTACAGGGACTAGGGCCTTGGTGACCATTATAGTAAAGGGACTAGGGCCTTGATAACCCTTATAGTAAAGGGACTAGGGCCTTGGTAACCCTTATAGTAAAGGGACTAGGGCCTTGGTAAACCTTATAGTAAAGGGACTAGGGCCTTATAGTAAAGGGACTAGGGCCTTGGTAACCCTTATAGTAAAGGGACTGGGGCCTTGGTAAACCTAGTAAAGGGACTAGGGCCTTGGTAACCCTTATAGTAAAGGGACTAGGGCCTTGGTAACCCTTATAGTAAAGGGACTAGGGCCTTGGTAAACCTTATAGTAAAGGGACTAGGGCCATGATAAACCTTATAGTAAAGGGACTAGGGCCTTATAGTAAAGGGACTAGGGCCTTGGTAACCCTTATAGTAAAGGGACTAGGGCCTTGGTAACCCTTATAGTAAAGGGACTAGGGCATTGGTAAACCTTATAGTAAAGGGACTAGGGCCTTATAGTAAAGGGACTAGGGCCTTGGTAACCCTTATAGTAAAGGGACTAGGGCCTTGGTAAACCCTATAGTAAAGGGACTAGGGCCTTGGTAAACCTTATAGTAGAGGGACTAGGGCCTTGGCAACCCTTATAGTAAAGGGACTAGGGCCTTATAGTAAAGGGACTAGGGCCTTGGTAACCCTTATAGTAAAGGGACTAGGGCCTTATAGTAAAGGGACTAGGGCCTTGGTAACCCTTATAGTAAAGGGACTAGGGCCTTGGTAACCCTTATAGTAAAGGGACTAGGGCCTTATAGTAAAGGGACTAGGGCCTTGGTAACCCTTATAGTAAAGGGACTAGGGCCTTGGTAACCCTTATAGTAAAGGGACTAAGGCCTTATAGTAAAGGGACTAGGGCCTTATAGTAAAGGGACTAGGGCCTTATAGTAAAGGGACTAGGGCCTTGGTAACCCTTATAGTAAAGTGACTAGGGCCTTGGTAAGCCCTATAGTAAAGGGACTAGGGCCTTGGTAAACCTTATAGTAGAGGGACTAGGGCCTTGGTAAACCTTATAGTAAAGGGACTAGGGCCTTATAGTAAAGGGACTAGGGCCTTATAGTAAAGGGACTAGGGCCTTGGTAACCCTTATAGTAAAGGGACTAGGGCCTTATAGTAAAGGGACTAGGGCCTTGGTAACCCTTATAGTAAAGGGACTAGGGCCTTATAGTAAAGGGACTAGGGCCTTGGTAACCCTTATAGTAAAGGGACTAGGGCCTTGGTAACCCTTATAGTAAAGGGACTAGGGCCTTGGTAACCCTTATAGTAAAGGGACTAGGGCCTTATAGTAAAGGGACCAGGGCCATGGTAACCCTTATAGTAAAGGGACTAGGGCCTTGGTAACCCTTATAGTAAAGGGACTAGGGCCTTGGTAACCCTTATAGTAAAGGGACTAGGGCCTTATAGTAAAGGGACTAGGGCCTTGGTAAACCTTATAGTAAAGGGACTAGGGCCTTGGTAACCTTTATAGTAAAGGGACTAGGGCCTTATAGTAAAGGGACTAGGGCCTTGGTGAACATTATAGTAAAGGGACTAGGGCCTTGGTAAACCTTATAGTAAAGCGACTAGGGCCTTATAGTAAAGGGACTAGGGCCTTTTAGTAAAGGGACTAGGGCCTTGGTAAACCTTATAGTAAAGGGACTAGGGTCTTGGTAAACATAGTACAGGGACTAGGGCCTTGGTGACCATTATAGTAAAGGGACTAGGGCCTTGGTAACCCTTATAGTAAAGGGACTAGGGCCTTATAGTATAGGGACTAGGGCCTTGGTAAACATTATAGTAAAGGGACTAGGGCCTTGGTAACCCTTATAGTAAAGGGACTAGGGCCTTGGTAACCCTTATAGTAAAGAGACTAGGGCCTTGGTTAACCTTATAGTAAAGGGACTAGTGCCTTATAGTAAAGGGACTAGGGCCTTGGTAAACCTTATAGTAAAGGGACTAGGGCCTTATAGTAGAGGGACTAGGGCCTTGGTAACCCTTATAGTAAAGGGACTAGGGCCTTGGTAACCCTTATAGTAAAGGGACTAGGGCCTTGGTAAACCTTATAGTAAAGAGACTAGGGCCTTGGTAACCCTTATAGTAAAGGGACTAGGGCCTTGGTAACCCTTATAGTAAAGGGACTAGGGCCTTGGTAACCCTTATAGTAAAAGGACTAGGGCCTTGGTAACCCTTATTGTAAAAGGGACTAGGGCCTTATAGTAAAGGGACTAAGGCCTTGGTAAACCTTATAGCAAAGGGACTCGGGCCTTATAGTAAAGGGACTAGGGCCTTGGTAAACCTTATAGTAAAAGGACTAGGGCCTTGGTAAACCTTATAGTAAAGGGACTAGGGCCTTGGTAACCCTTATAGTAAAGGGACTAGGGCCTTGGTAAACCTTATAGTAAAGGGACTAGGGCCTTATAGTAAAGGGACTAGGGCCTTGGTAAACCTTATAGTAAAGGGACTAGGGCCTTGGTAACCCTTATAGTAAAGGGACTAGGGCCTTATAGTAAAGGGACTAGGGCCTTGGTGAACATTATAGTAAAGGGACTAGGGCCTTGGTAAACCTTATAGTAAAGCGACTAGGGCCTTATAGTAAAGGGACTAGGGCCTTGTAGTAAAGGGACTAGGGCCTTGGTAAACCTTATAGTAAAGGGACTAGGGTCTTGGTAAACATAGTAAAGGGACTAGGGTCTTGGTAAACATAGTACAGGGACTAGGGCCTTGGTGACCATTATAGTAAAGGGACTAGGGCCTTGATAACCCTTATAGTAAAGGGACTAGGGCCTTGGTAACCCTTATAGTAAAGGGACTAGGGCCTTGGTAAACCTTATAGTAAAGGGACTAGGGCCTTATAGTAAAGGGACTAGGGCCTTGGTAACCCTTATAGTAAAGGGACTGGGGCCTTGGTAAACCTAGTAAAGGGACTAGGGCCTTGGTAACCCTTATAGTAAAGGGACTAGGGCCTTGGTAACCCTTATAGTAAAGGGACTAGGGCCTTGGTAAACCTTATAGTAAAGGGACTAGGGCCATGATAAACCTTATAGTAAAGGGACTAGGGCCTTATAGTAAAGGGACTAGGGCCTTGGTAACCCTTATAGTAAAGGGACTAGGGCCTTGGTAACCCTTATAGTAAAGGGACTAGGGCATTGGTAAACCTTATAGTAAAGGGACTAGGGCCTTATAGTAAAGGGACTAGGGCCTTGGTAACCCTTATAGTAAAGGGACTAGGGCCTTGGTAAACCCTATAGTAAAGGGACTAGGGCCTTGGTAAACCTTATAGTAGAGGGACTAGGGCCTTGGCAACCCTTATAGTAAAGGGACTAGGGCCTTATAGTAAAGGGACTAGGGCCTTGGTAACCCTTATAGTAAAGGGACTAGGGCCTTATAGTAAAGGGACTAGGGCCTTGGTAACCCTTATAGTAAAGGGACTAGGGCCTTGGTAACCCTTATAGTAAAGGGACTAGGGCCTTATAGTAAAGGGACTAGGGCCTTGGTAACCCTTATAGTAAAGGGACTAGGGCCTTGGTAACCCTTATAGTAAAGGGACTAAGGCCTTATAGTAAAGGGACTAGGGCCTTATAGTAAAGGGACTAGGGCCTTATAGTAAAGGGACTAGGGCCTTGGTAACCCTTATAGTAAAGTGACTAGGGCCTTGGTAAGCCCTATAGTAAAGGGACTAGGGCCTTGGTAAACCTTATAGTAGAGGGACTAGGGCCTTGGTAAACCTTATAGTAAAGGGACTAGGGCCTTATAGTAAAGGGACTAGGGCCTTATAGTAAAGGGACTAGGGCCTTGGTAACCCTTATAGTAAAGGGACTAGGGCCTTATAGTAAAGGGACTAGGGCCTTGGTAACCCTTATAGTAAAGGGACTAGGGCCTTATAGTAAAGGGACTAGGGCCTTGGTAACCCTTATAGTAAAGGGACTAGGGCCTTGGTAACCCTTATAGTAAAGGGACTAGGGCCTTGGTAACCCTTATAGTAAAGGGACTAGGGCCTTATAGTAAAGGGACCAGGGCCATGGTAACCCTTATAGTAAAGGGACTAGGGCCTTGGTAACCCTTATAGTAAAGGGACTAGGGCCTTGGTAACCCTTATAGTAAAGGGACTAGGGCCTTATAGTAAAGGGACTAGGGCCTTGGTAAACCTTATAGTAAAGGGACTAGGGCCTTGGTAACCTTTATAGTAAAGGGACTAGGGCCTTATAGTAAAGGGACTAGGGCCTTGGTGAACATTATAGTAAAGGGACTAGGGCCTTGGTAAACCTTATAGTAAAGCGACTAGGGCCTTATAGTAAAGGGACTAGGGCCTTTTAGTAAAGGGACTAGGGCCTTGGTAAACCTTATAGTAAAGGGACTAGGGTCTTGGTAAACATAGTACAGGGACTAGGGCCTTGGTGACCATTATAGTAAAGGGACTAGGGCCTTGGTAACCCTTATAGTAAAGGGACTAGGGCCTTATAGTATAGGGACTAGGGCCTTGGTAAACATTATAGTAAAGGGACTAGGGCCTTGGTAACCCTTATAGTAAAGGGACTAGGGCCTTGGTAACCCTTATAGTAAAGAGACTAGGGCCTTGGTTAACCTTATAGTAAAGGGACTAGTGCCTTATAGTAAAGGGACTAGGGCCTTGGTAAACCTTATAGTAAAGGGACTAGGGCCTTATAGTAGAGGGACTAGGGCCTTGGTAACCCTTATAGTAAAGGGACTAGGGCCTTGGTAACCCTTATAGTAAAGGGACTAGGGCCTTGGTAAACCTTATAGTAAAGAGACTAGGGCCTTGGTAACCCTTATAGTAAAGGGACTAGGGCCTTGGTAACCCTTATAGTAAAGGGACTAGGGCCTTGGTAACCCTTATAGTAAAAGGACTAGGGCCTTGGTAACCCTTATTGTAAAAGGGACTAGGGCCTTATAGTAAAGGGACTAAGGCCTTGGTAAACCTTATAGCAAAGGGACTCGGGCCTTATAGTAAAGGGACTAGGGCCTTGGTAAACCTTATAGTAAAAGGACTAGGGCCTTGGTAAACCTTATAGTAAAGGGACTAGGGCCTTGGTAACCCTTATAGTAAAGGGACTAGGGCCTTGGTAAACCTTATAGTAAAGGGACTAGGGCCTTATAGTAAAGGGACTAGGGCCTTGGTAACCCTTATAGTAAAGGGACTAGGGCCTTGGTAACCCTTATAGTAAAGGGACTAGGGCCTTATAGTAAAGGGACTAGGGCCTTGGTAACCCTTATAGTAAAGGGACTAGGGCCTTGGTAACCCTTATAGTAAAAGGACTAGGGCCTTGGTAACCCTTATTGTAAAGGGACTAGGGCCTTATAGTAAAGGGACTAAGGCCTTGGTAAACCTTATAGCAAAGGGACTCGGGCCTTATAGTAAAGGGACTAGGGCCTTGGGACTAGGGCCTTATAGTAAAGGGGACTAGGGCCTTGGTAAACCTTATAGTAAAGCGACTAGGGCCTTATAGTAAAGGGACTAGGGCCTTGTAGTAAAGGGACTAGGGCCTTGGTAAACCTTATAGTAAAGGGACTAGGGTCTTGGTAAACATAGTACAGGGACTAGGGCCTTGGTGACCATTATAGTAAAGGGACTAGGGCCTTGATAACCCTTATAGTAAAGGGACTAGGGCCTTGGTAACCCTTAGAGTAAAGGGACTAGGGCCTTGGTAAACCTTATAGTAAAGGGACTAGGGCCTTATAGTAAAGGGACTAGGGCCTTGGTAACCCTTATAGTAAAGGGACTGGGGCCTTGGTAAACCTAGTAAAGGGACTAGGGCCTTGGTAACCCTTATAGTAAAGGGACTAGGGCCTTGGTAACCCTTATAGTAAAGGGACTAGGGCCTTGGTAAACCTTATAGTAAAGGGACTAGGGCCTTGATAAACCTTATAGTAAAGGGACTAGGGCCTTATAGTAAAGGGACTAGGGCCTTGGTGAACATTATAGTAAAGGGACTAGGGCCTTGGTAACCCTTATAGTAAAGGGACTAGGGCATTGGTAAACCTTATAGTAAAGGGACTAGGGCCTTATAGTAAAGGGACTAGGGCCTTGGTAACCCTTATAGTAAAGGGACTAGGGCCTTGGTAAACCCTATAGTAAAGGGACTAGGGCCTTGGTAAACCTTATAGTAGAGGGACTAGGGCCTTGGCAACCCTTATAGTAAAGGGACTAGGGCCTTATAGTAAAGGGACTAGGGCCTTGGTAACCCTTATAGTAAAGGGACTAGGGCCTTATAGTAAAGGGACTAGGGCCTTGGTAACCCTTATAGTAAAGGGACTAGGGCCTTGGTAACCCTTATAGTAAAGGGACTAGGGCCTTATAGTAAAGGGACTAGGGCCTTGGTAACCCTTATAGTAAAGGGACTAGGGCCTTGGTAACCCTTATAGTAAAGGGACTAGGGCATTGGTAAACCTTATAGTAAAGGGACTAGGGCCTTATAGTAAAGGGACTAGGGCCTTGGTAACCCTTATAGTAAAGTGACTAGGGCCTTGGTAAGCCCTATAGTAAAGGGACTAGGGCCTTGGTAAACCTTATAGTAGAGGGACTAGGGCCTTGGTAAACCTTATAGTAAAGGGACTAGGGCCTTATAGTAAAGGGACTAGGGCCTTATAGTAAAGGGACTAGGGCCTTGGTAACCCTTATAGTAAAGGGACTAGGGCCTTATAGTAAAGGGACTAGGGCCTTGGTAACCCTTATAGTAAAGGGACTAGGGCCTTATAGTAAAGGGACTAGGGCCTTGGTAACCCTTATAGTAAAGGGACTAGGGCCTTGGTAACCCTTATAGTAAAGGGACTAGGGCCTTGGTAACCCTTATAGTAAAGGGACTAGGGCCTTATAGTAAAGGGACCAGGGCCATGGTAACCCTTATAGTAAAGGGACTAGGGCCTTGGTAACCCTTATAGTAAAGGGACTAGGGCCTTATAGTAAAGGGACTAGGGCCTTGGTGAACATTATAGGAAAGGGACTAGGGCCTTGGTAAACATAGTACAGGGACTAGGGCCTTGGTAAACATAGTACAGGGACTAGGGCCTTGGTGAACATTATAGTAAAGGGACTATGGCCTTGGTAACCCTTATAGTAAAGGGACTAAGGCCTTGGTAACCCTTATAGTAAAGGGACTAGGGCCTTATAGTAAAGGGATTAGGGCCTTGGTAAACCTTATAGTAAAGGGACTAGGGCCTTGGTAAACCTTATAGTAAAGGGACTAGGGCCTTGGTAACCCTTATCGTAAAGGGACTAGGGCCTTGGTAACCCTTATAGTAAAGGGACTAGGGCCTTGGTAACCCTTATAGTAAAGGGACTAGGGCCTTATAGTATAGGGACTAGGGCCTTGGTAAACCTTATAGTAAAGGGACTGGGGCCTTATAGTAAAGGGACTAGGGCCTTGGTAACCCTTATAGTAAAGGGACTAGGGCCTTGGTAACCCTTATAGTAAAGGGACTAGGGCCTTGGTAACCCTTATAGTAAAGGGACTAGGGCCTTGGTAACCCTTATAGTAAAGGGACTGGGGCCTTGGTAAACCTTATAGTAAAGGGACTAGGGCCTTGGTAACCCTTATAGTAAAGGGACTAGGGCCTTATAGTAAAGGGACTAGGGCCTTGGTAAACCTAGTAAAGGGACTAGGGCCTTGGTAACCCTTATAGTAAAGGGACTAGGGCCTTGGTAAGCCTTATAGTAATGGATGGGATGGTTTCCCTGATGAAGTACTCAACACACCTAGGGATGGTTTCCCTGATGAAGTACTCAACACACCTAGGGATGGTTTCCCTGATGAAGTACTCAATACTCCTAGGGATGGTTTCCCTGATGAAGTACTCAACACTCCTAGGGATGGTTTAAGTACTCAACACTCCTAGGGATGGTTTAAGTACTCAACACTCCTAGGGATGGGTTCCCTGATGAAGTACTCAACACTCCTAGTGATGGGTTCCCTGATGAAGTACTCAACACTCCTAGGGATGGGTTCCCTGATGAAGTACTCAACACTCCTAGGGATGGGTTCCCTGATGAAGTACTCAACACTCCTAGGGATAGGTTCCCTGATGAAGTACTCAACACTCCTAGGGATGGTTTCCCTGATGAAGTACTCAACACTCCTAGGGATGGGTTCCCTGATGAAGTACTCAACACTCCTAGGGATGGTTTCCCTGATGAAGTACTAAACATTCGTAGGGATGGTTTAAGTACTCAACACTCCTAGGGATGGTTTCCCTGATGAAGTACTCAACACTCCTAGGGATGGTTTCCCTGATGAAGTACTCAACACTGCTAGGGATGGGTTCCCTGATGAAGTACTCAACACTCCTAGGGATGGGTTCCCTGATGAAGTACTCAACACTCCTAGGGATGGGTTCCCTGATGAAGTACTCAACACTCCTAGGGATGGGTTCCCTGATGAAGTACTCAACACTCCTAGGGATGGTTTCCCTGATGAAGTACTCAACACTCCTAGGGATGGTTTCCCTGATTAAGTACTCAACACACCTAGGGATTGTTTCCTTGATGAAGTACTAAACATTCGTAGGGATGGTTTAAGTACTCAACACTCCTAGGAATGGTTTCCCTGATGAAGTACTCAACACTCCTAGGGATGGTTTCCCTGATGAAGTACTCAACACTGCTAGGGATGGGTTCCCTGATGAAGTACTCAACACTCCTAGGGATGGGTTCCCTGATAAAGTACTCAACACTCCTAGGGATGGGTTCCCTGATGAAGTACTCAACACTCCTAGGGATGGGTTCCCTGATGAAGTACTCAACACTCCTAGGGATGGTTTCCCTGATGAAGTACTCAACACTCCTAGGGATGGTTTCCCTGATTAAGTACTCAACACACCTAGGGATGGTTTCCCTGATGAAGTACTAAACATTCGTAGGGATGGTTTAAGTACTCAACACTCCTAGGAATGGTTTCCCTGATGAAGTACTCAACACTCCTAGGGATGGTTTCCCTGATGAAGTACTCAACACTGCTAGGGATGGGTTCCCTGATGAAGTACTCAACACTCCTAGGGATGGTTTCCCTGATGAAGTACTCAACACTCCTAGGGATAGGTTCCCTGATGAAGTACTCAACACTCCTAGGGATGGTTTCCCTGATGAAGTACTCAACACCCCTAGGGATGGGTTCTTTGGATGCTGCACTGACAGCCAGTTGTAAAGACGGACACACAGAGGATGAGAACCAAACTGGGAAATGCACATTGTTCCTTTAAAATATTGTGCACCCCAGTCATCACGAACGCATTATCAGTGCCAATACCCTGAAGATTCTCTTTTTTTAAGGTTACACTTCTCAAGAAACTCAACTACCGCTTTTACTATTGATCAAGCATCGCCCCCCCCCCCCAAATTCAACCAGCCCGAGAAATGTGGACACAACGGTTCTTTTTTTAGCGTTGAAATACCAAATCACCACACCCAGGTATTTCGAGACACTGACATCAGTGGACTGATTTTTTCATCCCCTACACATCTGATGTTACCCTTTTGAGGAAAATAAGGCGCCAGTACTCCCCTAATAATTTCTGTGCCCTTGGTGCGGTGCATTTGGAAGTTTGTTGCTGCCACAGAATCTGAAAAGGCAGCTTTGCAAGCCGTACTTTAAATGGTCGCATGCTAGCAGCGAACAATGCTTTGCAGTGGCCATTGCTATAGTAGCTTCTGCAGTTCTCCACTCTCTTAACCAACTGTGGTGATGTAGACTGCGTTGCGGGGTTGAAATGTTTGATTTATTTATATACTTTGGGGTAGCACAATGTTTTTTTGATGTCATACATTTTTTTGCGAAGCATATCTGATTTGCAGTACGCACAGTATGCCCGTCAATCACCCCCAATTACCGGCTTCAGCCACCCTTTAAATTCAGGTACAGACTCCCACTCCTTTCTGTACAATTTTGATTGAGACATGTTGATTGATGTTGTAAGTTATGTCCAGGATCAAAACATTTGTGACCAACTATATTCATTGGGTTTTGTCTCGTGGAACCCGTACTACCACTACTACTACTACTACTACTACTGCTGCTGCAGTCAGCCGACGAAGAATTTGCAATTTGCCGAAATTGCTGCTGAGCGCCTGCTGCTGACGTCACTCACAACGCACTTTTGCAGCCAGACACGTGTGTTGTGACTGAGAACATCGTTTTTTTTTTTTGTGTCATTTAGAGGAAAAATGCATTTTAGCGTTTGAGTCACATCATCAAAAGTTGCTAAAAAAAAATGGTATATATTTTTTTTAAGTAGCTAAATTTGTTGCTAGGTGCAGTTGGATTTTTTTTTGTTGCTAGGGTACTCTGAAAAGTTGCTAAATCTAGCAACAAAATTGCTAAATTGGCATCACTGATCTCAATCCTGCCGGTTGATGAGACGGTTGGAGCCTCTTTACCGCGGTTCATGTAGCCACATCCTGCACGACAAATCACACACACTATAGATCATTTTCCATAACAACTTAACAGAAAACGTGGACAGTTTGTTAACATACATTTATAAAGGATTTCAAAAAGGTAAGGTAGCAACAACAACATAATAAAGGTCTGTGGATATATTATCCAACTCTAAACTTAATCAAGTAGCTAAAACAGCCATCAGTGCTCGGTAGCCATCTTGTTGTTGTTGACCGATATAACTCTTAATGGGAAGAGAAACAACTCGATTATTAACCCGTGTAGTGTCTTATTATTATTTTATATAACCCATTAATAGATCAGGTATGTCCAGACGAGGTTGTACCGATCCGACCGGGCTCCGGAGGAAACGGGACATGGAGGAGCACCAGAAGGAGAGAAGACGGGCTCTGCAGGCCCGACACCGGGCCAACCTGGCCACCCTGTTCGAGACACTCAACACCGTGGTCTGCCCCACATCCAACAAGATGCCTGCTAAGGTGAGATACATATAGATGGCTAACAATCTGAAATATCTTCCTTGTTCTCTCCTTCATGTGTAGCTAGCTAACTGTTGTGTGAAAATATTTTTGGTCAGTTACTATAGAGAAACTAGCTAGCTAGCTGTTGCTGGGTAGAGTGTGATTGGGGCTAACTGTTGCTGGGTAGAGAGAGTGTGATTTGGGGCTAGCTGGCTAACTGTTGCTGGGTAGAGATAGTGTGATTTGTGGCTAGCTGGCTAACTTGCTGGGTAGAGAGGGTGTGATTTGGGGCTAGCTAGCTAACTGTTGCTGGGTAGAGGGTGTGATTTGGGGCTAGCTGGCTAACTGTTGCTGGGTAGAGTGTGATTTGGGGCTAGCTGGCTAACTGTTGCTGGGTAGAGAGTGTGATTTGGGGCTAGCTAGCTAACTGTTGCTGGGTGGAGAGGGTGTGATTTGGGGCTAGCTGGCTAACTGTTGCTGGGTTGAGAGGGTGTGATTTGGGACTAGCTAGCTAACTGTTGCTGGGTTGAGAGGGTGTGATTTGAGGCTGAGAGGGTGTGATTTGGGGCTTCACCTACCTAGATACTCACCTACCTGGCCATGCAGGTAGATCCTCACCTACCTGGTGATGCAGGTAGATCTTCACCTACCTGGCCATGCAGGTATATCTTCACCTACCTGGCCATGCAGGTAGATCCTCACCTACCTGGCCATGCAGGTAGATCCTCACCTACCTGGCCATGCAGGTGTATCTTCACCTACCTGGCCATGCAGGTAGATCTTCACCTACCTGGCCATGCAGGTAGATCTTCACCTACCTGGCCATGCATGTAGATCTTCACCTACCTGGCCATGCATGTAGATCTTCACCTACCTGGCCATGCATGTAGATCTTCACCTACCTGGCCATGCATGTAGATCTTCACCTACCTGGTGAGGCAGGTAGATCTTCACCTACCTGGTGAGGCAGGTAGATCTTCACCTACCTGGCCCTGCAGGTAGATCTTCACCTACCTGGCCATGCAGGTAGATCTTCACCTACCTGGCCATGCAGGTAGATCTTCACCTACCTGGTGATAAATTGGTATTATGGATCAGATAGAAGTGGAAACCTCAGTTGAATGTGTTGTATTGTAAAGTGTCATTGTAATGTTGTCTGGTCGGTCAGTGGAAGATCTTGGACCACGCCAAAGGATTTCTGAAAGAACAGGAAGCCCACCTGAGCAGACTGATGCTCCTGAAAGGTGAGAGGAGCCCAATGCCCTTTTGATGTGTACAGAAAAAAACACGCTCTGTGATTAAGGGCACGGTTTCCTATTCATCGATATGCGTTTAGGGATATTCCTCGGTAATGAAGACGGGCCGTGCAGCTTGGAGGAAGTGAGGGCAGAGTACCGGAGGCTGCAGTCACACAGCAGGTACACTACTACCATTGACATACACTAGAATTTATTGAACCTTTATTTAACTAGGCAAGTCAGTTAAGAACAAATTCTTATTTACAATGACGGCCTACCGGGGGAACAGTGGGTTAACTGGTCTAGGAACAGTGGGTTAACTGGTCTAGGGACAGTGGGGTTAACTGGTCTAGGAACAGTGGGGTTGACTGGTCTAGGAACAGTGGGTTAACTGGTCTAGGAACAGTGGGTTAACTGGTCTAGGAACGGTGGGTTAACTGGTCTAGGAACAGTGGGTTAACTGGTCTAGGAACAGTGGGTTAACTGGTCTAGGAACAGTGGGTTAACTGGTCTAGGAACAGTGGGGTTAACTGGTCTAGGAACAGTGGGTTAACTAGTCTAGGAACAGTGGGTTAACTGGTCTAGGAACAGTGGGTTAACTGGTCTAGGAACAGTGGGTTAACTGGTCTAGGAACAGTGGGTTAACTGGCATAGGAACAGTGGGTTAACTGGCATAGGAACAGTGGGTTAACTGGTCTAGGAACAGGTGGTTAACTGGTCTAGGAACAGTGGGTTAACTGCCTAGGAACTGGGTTAACTGGTCTAGGAACAGTGGGTTAACTGGTCTAGGAACAGTGGGGTTAACTGGTCTAGGAACAGTGGGGTTAACTGGTCTAGGAACAGTGGATTAACTGGTCTAGGAACAGTGGGTTAACTGGTCTAGGAACAGTGGGTTAACTGGTCTAGGAACAGTGGGGTTAACTGGTCTAGGAACAGTGGGTTAACTGCCTAGGAACTGGGTTAACTGGTCTAGGAACAGTGGGTTAACTGGTCTAGGAACAGTGGGTTAACTGGTCTAGGAACAGTGGGTTAACTGGTCTAGGAACAGTGGGTTAACTGGTCTAGGAACAGTGGGTTAACTGGTCTAGGAACAGTGGCAGAACAACAAATATGTTGTTCTGCCACTGTTCCTAGACCAGTTAACCCACTGTTCCTAGACCAGTACCTTGTCAGCTCTGGGATTTGATCCAGCAACACTCTAACCACTAGGCTACCTGCCTCTAACCATTAGGCTACCTGCCACCCCATAATAACCACTAGGCTACCTGCCTCTAACCACTAGGCTACCTGCCACCACATAATAACCACTAGGCTACCTGCCTCTAACCATTAGGCTACCTGCCACCCCATAATAACCACTAGGCTACCTGCCTCTAACCACTAGGCTACCTGCCACCACATAATAACCACTAGGCTACCTGCCTCTAACCACTAGGCTACCTGCCACCCCATAATAACCACTAGGCTACCTGCCTCTAACCACTAGGCTACCTGCCACCCCATAATAACCACTAGGCTACCTGCCTCTAACCACTAGGCTACCTGCCACCCCACAATAACCACTAGGCTACCTGCCTCTAACCACTTGGCTACCTGCCACCCCATAATAACCACTAGGCTACCTGCCTCTAACCACTAGGCTACCTGCCACCCCATAATAACCACTAGGCTACCTGCCTCTAACCACTAGGCTACCTGCCACCCCATAATAACCACTAGGCTACCTGCCTCTAACCACTAGGCTACCTGCCACCCCATAATAACCACTAGGCTACCTGCCTCTAACCACTAGGCTACCTGCCACCCCATAATAACCACTAGGCTACCTGCCTCTAACCACTAGGCTACCTGCCACCCCATAATAACCACTAGGCTACCTGCCTCTAACCACTAGGCTACCTGCCACCCCATAATAACCACTAGGCTACCTGCTGCCCCCATAGATACTGGTGCAAAGCCTAGGCGGCAGGTAGCCTAGTAACTGAAAGGTTGTTGGTTTGAATCCCCGAGCTGACAAGATGGGTGAAAAAACCTTCCGTTCTGCCGTTGAGCGAGGCAGTTAACAACAGCAGCTCCCTGGGTGCCGATGACGTGGGTTAAGGCAGCCCACTGCCCCTCTCTGAGTCAGAGGGGTTTGTGGGTTAAAAGCTGAAGACACATTTCAGTGACTAGGTGTCCCCTTTCCCTAAGTACAGCGTGCCACCTGCAGTTAGTATAGATTACCACTGAGGGGCAGCATCTACCCATGTTATTGATCAACTACAGTTGTTTATACACATCTACCCATGTTATTGATCATCTACCCATGTTATTGATCAACTACCCATGTTATTGATCAACTATAGTTATTTATACACAACACTTATATGTAAAATCAATTTATATTGTTATTGTAGATGTCAATTAGCTTCTTTTTTCAGTCTTACATTAAAAACGTGTTCCCTCCTCCCCTCTTTCTACCTCCCCTCCCCCCTTTCCTCCCTCCCCTCCCCCTCCTCCATCCTCTTTCCCCCTCCCCCTCCTCCCCTCCCCCTCCCCCTCCTCCCCTCCCCCTCCCCCTCCCCTCCCTCCGCTCCAGAAGACCTGGTGGCCACAGACGTCATGGCGGAGCTGACGGAGAGGACCTGACTGAGACCAGTGAGGAAGACTCTGAGGAGGAGACTCTGGAGGACTCCGCCCCCTCTCAGACCTCCATCAACTCTCTAACCAACATCCTGGAGTTTGAAGGGTGGGGGCTCGTGCCAGGGTTAACGAGTAGCGAACAGCAACATCGCTAGCCTATGGCAATCTACTATAGTAGAAAAGTCTAGGCCACCTATTCTATTGGTCAGCTTGTCGAGAAAGAAATAGCCCTGTTACAAACAGACTCTGGGACAGTTTTGGGACGATAGATCCCAGATTCATACAAACCAATAGGCCTAGGAGAGATATATATATATATATACAGTTGAAGTCGTAAGTTTACATACACCTTAGCAAAAATACATTTCATCTCAGTTTTTCACTAATCCTGACATTTAATCCCAGTAACAATTCCCTCCCTGATTTATGTCAGTTAGGATCACCACTTTATTTTAAGAATGTGAAAAGTCAGAATAATAGTAGAGAGAATGATTTATTTCAGCTTTTATTTCTTTCATCACATTCCCAGTGGGTCAGAAGTTTACATACACTCAATTAGTATTTGGTAGCATTGCCTTTAAATTGTTTAACTTGGGTCAAACGTTTCGGGTAGCCTTCCACAAGCTTCCCACAATAAGGTGGGTGAATTTTGTCCCATTCCTCCTGACAGAGCTGGTGTAACTGAGTCAGGTTTGTAGGCCTCCTTGCTCGCACTCACTTTTTCAGTTCTGCACACAAATGTTCTATAGGATTAAGGTAGGGCTTTGTGATGGTCACTCCAATACCTTGACTTTGTTGTCCTTAAGCCATTTTGCAACAACTTATGCTTGGGGTCATTGTCCATTTGGAAGATCCATTTGCGACCAAGTTTTAACTTCTGTGAACTGGTATTTCCATCAGTGTAGAGGCTTTAAAGCTGACCAGTCAACTGGTATTTCCATCATTGTAGAGGCTATACAGTCAACTGGTATTTCCATCAGTGTAGAGGCTATACAGTCAACTGGTATTTCCATCAGTGTAGAGGCTTTAAAGCTGACCAGTCAACTGGTATTTCCATCATTGTAGAGGCTATACAGTCAACTGGTATTTCCATCAGTGTAGAGGCTATACAGCTGACCAGTCAACTGGTATTTCCATCAGTGTAGAGGCTTTAAAGCTGACCAGTCAACTGGTATTTCCATCAGTGTAGAGGCTATACAGTCAACTGGTATTTCCATCAGTGTAGAGGCTATACAGCTGACCAATCAACTGGTATTTCCATCAGTGTAGAGGCTATACAGTCAACTGGTATTTCCATCAGTGTAGAGGCTATACAGCTGACCAGTCAACTGGTATTTCCATCAGTGTAGAGGCTTTAAAGCTGACCAGTCAACTGGTATTTCCATCAGTGTAGAGGCTATACAGTCAACTGGTATTTCCATCAGTGTAGAGGCTATACAGCTGACCAATCAACTGGTATTTCCATCAGTGTAGAGGCTATACAGCCGACCATCAGTGTAGAGACTATACAGCTGACCAGTCAACTGGTATTTCCATCATTGTAGAGGCTATACAGTCAACTGGTATTTCCATCAGTGTAGAGGCTATACAGCTGACCAATCAACTGGTATTTCCATCAGTGTAGAGGCTATACAGCTGACCATCAGTGTAGAGACTATACAGCTGACCAGTCAACTGGTATTTCCATCAGTGTAGAGGCTATACAGCTGACCAGTCAACTGGTATTTCCATCAGTGTAGAGGCTATACAGCTGACCAGTCAACTGGTATTTCCATCAGTGTAGAGGCTATACAGCTGACCAATCAACTGGTATTTCCATCAGTGTAGAGGCTATACAGCTGACTAGTCAACTGGTATTTCCATCAGTGTAGAGGCTATACAGCTGACTAGTCAACTGGTATTTCCATCAGTGTAGAGGCTATACAGCTGACCAGTCAACTGGTATTTCCATCAGTGTAGAGGCTATACAGCTGACCAGTCAACTGGTATTTCCATCAGTGTAGAGGCTATACAGCCGACCAGTCATCTAGTATTTCCATCAGTGTAGAGGCTATACAGCTGACCAGTCAACTGGTATTTCCATCAGTGTAGAGGCTATACAGCTGACCAGTCAACTGGTATTTCCATCAGTGTAGAGGCTATACAGCTGACCAGTCAACTGGTATTTCCATCAGTGTAGAGGCTATACAGCTGACCAATCAACTGGTATTTCCATCAGTGTAGAGGCTATACAGTCAACTGGTATTTCCATCAGTGTAGAGGCTATACAGTCAACTGGTATTTCCATCAGTGTAGAGGCTATACAGCCGACCAATCAACTGGTATTTCCATCAGTGTAGAGGCTATACAGCTGACCAATCAACTGGTATTTCCATCAGTGTAGAGGCTATACAGTCAACTGGTATTTCCATCAGTGTAGAGGCTATACAGCTGACCAATCAACTGGTATTTCCATCAGTGTAGAGGCTATACAGTCAACTGGTATTTCCATCAGTGTAGAGGCTATACAGCCGACCAGTCAACTGGTATTTCCATCAGTGTAGAGGCTATACAGCTGACCAATCAACTGGTATTTCCATCAGTGTAGAGGCTATACAGTCAACTGGTATTTCCATCAGTGTAGAGGCTATACAGCCGACCAGTCAACTGGTATTTCCATCAGTGTAGAGGCTATACAGCTGACCAATCAACTGGTATTTCCATCAGTGTAGAGGCTATACAGTCAACTGGTATTTCCATCAGTGTAGAGGCTATACAGCCGACCAGTCAACTGGTATTTCCATCAGTGTAGAGGCTATACAGCTGACCAATCAACTGGTATTTCCATCAGTGTAGAGGCTATACAGTCAACTGGTATTTCCATCAGTGTAGAGGCTATACAGTCAACTGGTATTTCCATCAGTGTCGAGGCTATACAACATTCCACAATGGGATTGTTTCTTCTCCCGGTCAATTTGATTTATTGTTTTTCCCGGACAACAGAAACCCTGGCAGGGTGGGTCATGGGGCAGGCACTCACACTCTCTTTGGGCTGGTTTCCCGGATGTAGATGGACCCATGTTTTAGACTGAAAAGCATGTCGTCTAGGAGTAGGGCTTCATCTGTGACAGTCTGATTATAGACCAACCTATAGACAGTCTGATTATAGACCAACCTATAGACAGTCTGTTTATAGACCAACCTATAGACAGTCTGATTATAGACCAACCTATAGACAGTCTGATTATAGACCAACCTATGGACAGTCTGATTATAGACCACCCTATAGACAGTCTGATTATAGACCAACCTATAGACAGTCTGTGTATAGACCACCCTATAGACAGTCTGTTTATACACCAACCTATAGACAGTCTGATTATAGACCAACCTATAGACAGTCTGATTATAGACCAACCTATGGACAGTCTGATTATAGACCACCCTATAGACAGTCTGATTATAGACCAACCTATAGACAGTCTGTGTATAGACCACCCTATAGACAGTCTGATTATAGACCAACCTATAGACAGTCTGATTATAGACCAACGTATGGACAGTCAGATTATAGACCAACCTATTGACAGTCAGATTATAGACCAACGTATGGACAGTCAGATTATAGATCAACCTATAGACAGTCTGATTATAGACCAACGTATGGACAGTCTGATTATAGACCAACGTATAGACAGTCTGATTATAGACCAACGTATGGACAGTCAGATTATAGACCAATTTATTGACAGTCTGATTATAGACCAACGTATGGACAGTCTGATTATAGACCAACGTATAGACAGTCTGATTATAGACCAACGTATGGACAGTCAGATTATAGACCAATTTACTGACAGTCTGATTATAGACCAATTTACTGACAGTCTGATTATAGACCAATTTATTTACAGTCTGAATATAGACCAATTTACTGACAGTCTGATTATAGACCAATTTACTGACAGTCTGATTATAGACCAATTTACTGACAGTCTGATTATAGACCAATTTACTGACAGTCTGTTTATAGACCAACCTATAGACAGTCTGTTTATAGACCAACCTATAGACAGTCTGATTATAGAACAACGTATAGACAGTCTGATTATAGACCAACCTATAGACAGTCTAATTATAGACAGCCTGATTATAGACCAACCTATAGACAGTCTGATTATAGAACAACGTATGGACAGTCTGATTATAGAACAACTTATTGACAGAATGAGTGACAACAGAAGATACTTCTCAAGGGACAATTCTGTCTCCTCCTTAAGTCTCAGTTGAAGCTACTCCCCAAAATCCAAATGAAACTGAAGTCATATTTTTGAATGAACAATCTGTCAGAATTTCAGCCTTGGCAGGTTGCTTCTATTAGATGTCCTGTCTCCGTTGAGATGTTTTAACTGTCCGTAGTGTGTTGAGTTAGTGCTCTCCTGGCCTGTGGCTGGGGATCAAGGATTCAGCACGAGGGGATTTATAGCTGGGGGCACTGAGGTGCACCTCTGACCATGGAGAGGGGTTTAAAAAAGGACTCATTTCACCAAATTAATGTAGAACCTCCATAAAACAGCTATGATCTCTCTCTCCCCATAACCCTCTCTCTCCCCATAATCCTCTCTCTCTCCCATTCCTATCTATCTCTCTCCCCATAACCCTCTCTCTCCCCATAACCCTCTCTCTCTCCCCATAACCCTCTCTCTCTCCCATTCCTATCTATCTCTCTCCCCTTCACCCTCTCTCTCCTCCATCCCTCTTTCTCTCTCTCACCATCCCTATCTCTCACCCCCTTCACCCTCTCTCTCTCTTCCATCCCTCTCTCTCTCCCCCAACCCTCTCTCCCATCCATATCTCTCTCTCTATCCCCATCACCCTCTCTCACCTCCATCCCTCTTTCTCTCTCTCACCATCCCTATCTCTCACCCCCTTCACCCTCTCTCTCTCCCCCATCCCTCTCTCTCTCCCCAATCACCCTCTCTCCTCATCCCTCTCTCTCTCCCCCATCCCTCTCTCTCTCCTCAATCACCTTCTCTCTCCCCATCCCTCTCTCTCTTCATCACTCTCACCCCCTTCACCCTCTCTCTCTCTTCCATCCCTCTCTCGCTCCTCAATCACCTTCTCTCTCCCCATCCCTCTCTCTCTCCCCCATCTCTCTCTCACCCCATCCCTATCTATCTCTCTCCCCAATCACCCTCACTCTCTCCCCATCCCTCTCTTTCTCCCATCCCCATCTCTCTCTCTCCCCCATCCCACTCCCCCATCTCTCTATTTCTCCCCAGGTACTTGTTGTTCTACAGACAGACACTGGAGAAGTTGGTTTGTAGCGGTGTGCTGAGCCCGGGACAGACTGGTCTGGCTGTAGTATCTGAAGCTATCTCAGGCCTGTGGGATAGCTTCTCTCCAGAGCGCCGGGCAGCCTACCAGACCTGTCCCCCCCAGCAGAGCACCCTGGGCTGGGAAGGGCCGGCAGAGACACCCCCTAATCCTGTTCCAGACACCCACCTCCACCTCACGCTCCAGCCCTCCACTCAGGCAAACAGCCAGGGAGCCTCTTCTCCTTCTAGCTATGAAGAGGTGGGTACAGCTTTCCTTAATCAATTATTTAATCAATTATAATCAATTATTTAATTGATTACTGGATGTTAATTGATTTGGCCGAGTGGCGCGGCGGTCTAAGGCATTGCATCTCAGTGCTAGAGGCGTCACTACAGACCCTGGTTCGATCCCCAGCCCGTTTTCTTGAAGATCACTCCCGAGACCCAACCGCTGTAGCTCTGTCGGCCATTGACGTGTCGTTCCCACCAGCCATCCACCCAACCGCTGTAGCTCTGTCGGCCATTGACTTGTCGTTCCCACCAGCCATCCACCCAACCGCTGTAGCTCTGTCGGCCATTGACATGTCGTTCCCACCAGCCATCTACCCAACCGCTGTAGCTCTGTCGGCCATTGACGTGTCGTTCCCACCAGCCATCTACCCAACCGCTGTAGCTCTGTCGGCCATTGACGTGTCGTTCCCACCAGCCATCCACCCACCGCTGTAGCTCTGTCGGCCATTGACTTGTCGTTCCCACCAGCCATCCACCCAACCGCTGTAGCTCTGTCGGCCATTGACGTGTCGTTCCCACCAGCCATCTACCCAACCGCTGTCATCAAATGGACTCATGGTAGCTACTAGTTCCGACTGAGCTCAATCGTCATGAAATGCAAATACGGCGATGAGTTTCTCTGTCTTAGTGTCACACAAACGTTGAGGAATAAACGGGAGCGCTCACAAGGGGAAGTGCTTAGTAAGGAGTCTCTGAAAAGCAACAAATTAATAAAAGGACACGTCCTGATCAAAACACGGCGTGACGGTAAACCCAGGGAGGTCTTTCAGAGCAGGATGCTTCTGGGAAACAGGGGTTCTGGGAAACGGTCCTTCTGGGAAACAGTGATTCAGGGAAACGGTCATCCTGGGAAACAGTTGTTCTGGGAAACAGTGGTTCTGGGAAATAGTCATTCAGGGAAACGGTCCTTCTGGGAAACAGTGGGTCTGGGAAACAGTCATTCAGGGAAACGGTCCTTCTGGGAAACGGTCCTTCTGGGAAACAGTCATTCAGGGAAACAGTCCTTCTGGAAACAGTCCTTCTGGGAAACAGTCCTTCTGGGAAAAAGTCCTTCTGGGAAACAATCCTTCTGGAAACAGTGGTTCTGGGAAACACTCCTTCTGGGAAACACTCCTTCTGGGAAACAGTCCTTCTGGAAACAGTGCTTCGACAGTGGAACAGTGAGTCAGCTAGCAAGGCGTTGTTGTCATTTTCTAACAGGTGCTGATCAGCAGACATATGGGAGTAACTAACTAACCCTCATATTAGTAGATGTTTCTCTTTCTAACAATCCCCTGGCCTTGTACACAGATAATAGCTAACATTCCCCTGGCCTTGTACACAGCTAATAGCTAACATTCCCCTGGCCTTGTACACAGCTAATAGCTGACTGAGAACCCACTCACCCAGTTCTGGGTTGTTCATCTACAACAGGAAGTGGTATCCTGTCTGACTGAGAACTCACTCACCCAGTTCTGGGTTGTTCATCTACAACAGGAAGTGGTCTCCTGCCTGACTGAGAACCCACTCACACAGTTCTGGGTTGTTCATCTACAACAGGAAGTGGTATCCTATCTGACTGAGAACTCACTCACCCAGTTCTGGGTTGTTCATCTACAACAGGAAGTGGTCTCCTGTCTGACTGAGAACCCACTCACACAGTTCTGGATTGTTCATCTACAACAGGAAGTGGTCTCCTGTCTGACTGAGAACCCACTCACACAGTTCTGGGTTGTTCATCTACAACAGGAAGTGGTCTCCTGCCTGACTGAGAACCCACTCACACAGTTCTGGGTTGTTCATCTACAACAGGAAGTGGTCTCCTGTCTGACTGAGAACCCACTCACACAGTTCTGGGTTGTTCATCTACAACAGGAAGTGGTCTCCTGTCTGACTGAGAACCCACTCACACAGTTCTGGGTTGTTCATCTACAACAGGAAGTGGTCTCCTGTCTGACTGAGAACCCACTCACCCAGTTCTGGGTTGTTCATCTACAACAGGAAGTGGCCTCCTGCCTGACTGAGAACTCACTCACCCAGTTCTGTGTTGTTCATCTACAACAGGAAGTGGTCTCCTGTCTGACTGAGAACCCACTCACCCAGTTCTGGGTTGTTCATCTACAACAGGAAGTGGTCTCCTGTCTGACTGAGAACCCACTCACACAGTTCTGGATTGTTCATCTACAACAGGAAGTGGTCTCCTGTCTGACTGAGAACCCACTCACACAGTTCTGGATTGTTCATCTACAACAGAAGTGGTCTCCTGCCTGACTGAGAACCCACTCACACAGTTCTGGGTTGTTCATCTCCAACAGGAAGTGGTCTCCTGCCTGACTGAGAACCCACTCACCCAGTTCTGGGTTGTTCATCTACAACAGAAGTGGTCTCCTGCCTGACTGAGAACCCACTCACCCAGTTCTGGGTTGTTCATCTACAACAGGAAGTGGTCTCCTGCCTGACTGAGAACCCACTCACCCAGTTCTGGGTTGTTCATCTACAACAGGAAGTGGTCTCCTGTCTGACTGAGAACTCACTCACCCAGTTCTGGGTTATTCATCTACAACAGGAAGTGGTATCCTGTCTGACTGAGAACCCACTCACCCAGTTCTGGGTTGTTCATCTACAACAGGAAGTGGTCTCCTGTCTGACTGAGAACCCACTCACACAGTTCTGGGTTGTTCATCTACAACAGGAAGTGGTCTCCTGTCTGACTGAGGAAGCAGTAGATGTTCTGGTCCAAGGTGGCACCACGTACCCGTGTCAGTCCGGGTTCTCAACTCTGACGTACTTAAGAAAAAACAAGTACAGAAACAGACTCAATGCTGAGTATCACCTCTTGTCTAAAATGTATCACCTCTGAGTCTAAACCTGAGCCCAGAATAGACGTGCTTGTTGAAAACTTCAACCTGTGGGATTTAATCAATCGGTTTATTCATGTTCAGAATAAAAAACAAATATTGTATTTTTAACAGCACCAGTTTCAACCTAGACAGATAAAGAGTGTTTTTAAGGAGGAGCAATGCTGCCCTACCAAGCAACAAGGCAGTAGCTGTTTGGTCTAAAATGAGTTCATGTCATGTTTTGCTACATTAAATACAAGTTTAATCACGTGGACAAGTATCCTGCCTCGTATTGTGGTCAGGAGAAAATGATAATGTTAACAGTAACTGGATAAAGATACTATGAAACCAAAAGGTAAATTAAAGCCCATTTTTCTCAGTTTGGCGCTATGAGAAGTTACGGCCTTTTAGCTTGGTAGGGCAGAATAAACATGATTAGAAATTTAAATTGATATTTTATTTGTGTTTGTCTATATTGCATTTGTTTTAGGAATAAGGGTAATGAAATGTACCAATATTTACGTATAGTTGCATATTTCCGTGAGCTTGGGTCCCAAGAAAACACAGAATTTCTAATTTGGGTCCCAGGCTGAAAAAGTTAAGGAACCCCTGGGTCAGGGGTCACACCGTCTCACAGCCTCCTCTCCTTCCTATGGAGAGGTCAGGGGTCACACCGTCTCACAGCCTCCTCTCCTTCCTATGGAGAGGTCAGGGGTCACACCGTCTCACAGCCTCCTCTCCTTCCTATGGAGAGGTCAGGGGTCACACCGTCTCACAGCCTCCTCTCCTTCCTATGGAGAGGTCAGGGGTCACACCGTCTCACAGCCTCCTCTCCTTCCTATGGAGAGGTCAGGGGTCACACCGTCTCACAGCCTCCTCTCCTTCCTATGGAGAGGTCAGGGGTCACACCGTCTCACAGCCTCCTCTCCTTCCTATGGAAAGGTCAGGGGTCACACCGTCTCACAGCCTCCTCTCCTTCCTATGGAGAGGTCAGGGGTCACACCGTCTCACAGCCTCCTCTCTTTCCTATGGAGAGGTCAGGGGTCACACCGTCTCACAGCCTCCTCTCCTTCCTATGGAGAGGTCAGGGGTCACACCGTCTCACAGCCTCCTCTCTTTCCTATGGAGAGGTCAGGGGTCACACCGTCTCACAGCCTCCTCTCCTTCCTATGGAGGGGTCAGGGGTCACACCGTCTCACAGCCTCCTCTCCTTCCTATGGAGAGGTCAGGGGTCACACCGTCTCACAGCCTCCTCTCCTTCCTATGGAGAGGTCAGGGGTCTCACAGCCTCCTCTCCTTCCTATGGAGAGGTCAGGGGTCACACCGTCTCACAGCCTCCTCTCCTTCCTATGGAGAGGTCAGGGGTCACACCGTCTCACAGCCTCCTCTCCTTCCTATGGAGAGGTCAGGGGTCACACCGTCTCACAGCCTCCTCTCTTTCCTATGGAGAGGTCAGGGGTCACACCGTCTCACAGCCTCCTCTCCTTCCTATGGAGAGGTTAGGGGTCACACCGTCTCACAGCCTCCTCTCTTTCCTATGGAGAGGTCAGGGGTCACACCGTCTCACAGCCTCCTCTCCTTCCTATGGAGAGGTCAGGGGTCACACCATCTCACAGCCTCCTCTCCTTCCTATGGAGAGGTCAGGGGTCACACCGTCTCACACCCCTTTCCGTCTGTCTCTCCATCCCTGTATCTCTCTCTATGTCTTACCCCCCCCACCCCTCTCCGTCTGTCTCTCCATCCCTGTATCTCTCTCTGTGTCTTACCCCCCCCACCACACCTCTCCGTCTGTCTCTCCATCCCTGTATCTCTCTCTGTGTCTTACCCCCCCACCACTCTCCGTCTGTCTCTCCATCCCTGTATCTCTCTCTGTGTCTTACCCCCCCACCACACCTCTCCGTCTGTCTCTCCATCCCTGTATCTCTCTCTGTGTCTTACCCCCCCACACCTCTCCGTCTGTCTCTCCATCCCTGTATCTCTCTCTGTGTCTTACCCCCCCCACCCCTCTCCGTCTGTCTCTCCATCCCTGTATCTCTCTCTGTGTCTTACCCCCCCACCACTCTCCGTCTGTCTCTCCATCCCTGTATCTCTCTCTGTGTCTTACCCCCCCACCACACCTCTCCGTCTGTCTCTCCATCCCTGTATCTCTCTCTGTGTCTTACCCCCCCACACCTCTCCGTCTGTCTCTCCATCCCTGTATCTCTCTCTGTGTCTTACCCCCCCACCACTCTCCGTCTGTCTCTCCATCCCTGTATCTCTCTCTGTGTCTTACCCCCCCACCACACCTCTCCGTCTGTCTCTCCATCCCTGTATCTCTCTCTGTGTCTTACCCCCCCACCACTCTCCGTCTGTCTCTCCATCCCTGTATCTCTCTCTGTGTCTTACCCCCCCCACCCCTCTCCGTCTGTCTCTCCATCCCTGTATCTCTCTCTGTGTCTTACCCCCCCACCCCTCTCCGTCTGTCTCTCCATCCCTGTATCTCTCTCTGTGTCTTACCCCCCCCACCCCTCTCCGTCTGTCTCTCCATCCCTGTATCTCTCTCTGTGTCTTACCCCCCCACCACACCTCTCCGTCTGTCTCTCCATCCCTGTATCTCTCTCTCTCCTTCGTTTCATCCCTCTCTCCCAGTAGGCTTCTCCCAGGACAAGATGCCACTAGGGAGGAAGAGATGGTCTCTCTAGCACCCTGTTTTAGTCTTCAGGGGTAAAAGACAATAGACAATAGGGTTAACCGTTTTTAAGAGCCAGGATTGTGACGGCTTTGATGGTTTGGCTCCCTGTCTAGAAGACACCCCTCGTCACTCTATTGTACTGACACACTACCCACAGTCATACCCCTGGAGAAATGGGACAGAGACCCCGTAGTGATGGAAGACAGTCAGTCATACCCCTGGAGAAATGGGACAGAGACCCCATAGTGATGGAAGACAGTCAGTCATACCCCTGGAGAAATGGGACAGAGACCCCGTAGTGATGGAAGACCGTCAGTCATACCCCTGGAGAAATGGAGACCCCATAGTGATGGAAGACAGTCAGTCATACCCCTGGAGAAATGGGACAGAGACCCCGTAGTGATGGAAGACAGTCAGTCATACCCCTGGAGAAATGGGACAGAGACCCCGTAGTGATGGAAGACAGTCAGTCATACCCCTGGAGAAATGGGACAGAGACTCCATAGTGATGGAAGACAGTCAGTCATACCCCTGGAGAAATGGGACAGAGACCCCGTAGTGATGGAAGACCGTCAGTCATACCCCTGGAGAAATGGGACAGAGACCCCATAGTGATGGATGGAAGGCTGACTGTCATACCCCTGGAGAAATGGGACAGAGACCCCGTAGTGATGGAAGACAGTCAGTCATACCCCTGGAGAAATGGGACAGAGACCCCGTAGTGATGGATGGAAGGCTGACAGTCAGTCAAACCCCTGGAGAAATGGGACAGAGACCCCATAGTGATGGATGGAAGGCTGACAGTCAGTCATACCCCTGGAGAAATGGGACAGAGACCCCATAGTGATGGATGGAAGGCTGACAGTCAGTCATACCCCTGGAGAAATGGGACAGAGACCCCATAGTGATGGAAGACAGTCAGTCATACCCCTGGAGAAATGGGACAGAGACCCCATAGTGATGGATGGAAGACAGTCAGTCATACCCCTGGAGAAATGGGACAGAGACCCCATAGTGATGGATGGAAGGCTGACAGTCAGTCATACCCCTGGAGAAATGGGACAGAGACCCCATAGTGATGGATGGAAGACAGTCAGATCTACAGCTAGTAGTTTCCTCTTGTTTCAGCCATGTTGTTACAACCGTTCCAGAATGTTGATTGTTTGTTTGTTTGTTGTCAGGACCTGCTTCAGGATGCCTATGATGTGGTGAAGAAAGAGATGGACTCCACTTCAGACCACAGGTAGATTCACATATTACACTACGCTGATTTAATTACACAGCTGTCAATACAGTACGATGTCATCTGGAATCACCTGGAATGGTGTCCTTCAGAGTCATCAAATATCAATCTATCAATCAAATGTATTTATAAAGCCCTTCGTACATCAGCTGATATCTCAAAGTGCTGTACAGAAACCCAGCCTAAAACCCCAAACAGCAAGCAATGCAGGTGTAGAAGCACGGTGGCTAGGAAAAACTCCCTAGAAAGACCAAAACCTAGGAACCAGGCTATGAGGGGTGGCCAGTCCTCTTCTGGCTGTGCCGGGTGGAGAGGAACCAGGCTATGTGGGGTGGCCAGTCCTCTTCTGGCTGTGCCGGGTGGAGATTATAAACCTAGAGAGGAACCAGGCTATGAGTGGTGGCCAGTCTTCTTCTGGCTGTGCCGGGTGGAGATTATAAACCTAGAGAGGAACCAGGCTATGTGGGGTGGCCAGTCCTCTTCTGGCTGTGCCGGGTGGAGATTATAAACCTAGAGAGGAACCAGGCTCTGAGGGGTGGCCAGTCCTCTTCTGGCTGTGCCGGGTGGAGATTATAAACCTAGAGAGGAACCAGGCTATGAGGGGTGGCCAGTCCTCTTCTGGCTGTGCCGGGTGGAGATTATAAACCTAGAGAGGAACCAGGCTATGTGGGGTGGCCAGTCCTCTTCTGGCTGTGCCGGGTGGAGATTATAAACCTAGAGAGGAACCAGGCTATGTGGGGTGGCCAGTCCTCTTCTGGCTGTGCCGGGTGGAGAGGAACCAGGCTATGAGGGGTGGCCTGAACATGGCCAAGATAACAGAACATGGCCAAGATGTGGATGGAAAAAAGCTGTCCTTGAAACAGTCTTGATATGTTCTTCAAAAGAGAGATCGGGGTCCAGAGTAACGCCGAGGTCCTTCACAGTTTTATTTGAGACGACTGTACAACCATTAAGATTAATTGTCAGATTCAACAGAAGATCTCTTTGTTTCTTGGGACCTAGAACAAGCATCTCTGTTTTGTCCGAGTTTAAAAGTAGAAAGTTTGCAGCCATCCACTTCCTTATGTCTGAAACACAGGTTTCCAGGGAGGGCAATTTGGGGGCTTCACCATGTTTAATCGAAATGTACAGCTGTGTGTCATCCGCATAGCAGTGAAAGTTAACATTATGTTTCCGAATGACTTCACCAAGAGCTAGAATAAAAATAAATAACTAAAAAATTTAAAAAAAAAAAAATATATATATATACAGTATATCACAATAGTGATTTGAGGTGCCATGTTGAACTTCCAGTGACCAGTCAGTATGAGGGAGTGTGAGCGCGATGACACCCAATTTAACACACCTGCTCCCCATTCACACCTGAGACCTTGTAACACTAACGAGTCACATGACACCGGGGAGGGAAAATGGCTAATTGAGCCCAATTTGGACATTCTTACTTAGGGGTGTACTCACTTTTGTTGCCAGCGGTTTAGACATTAATGGCTGTGTGTTGAGTTATTTTGAGGGGACAGCAAATCTACACTGTAGAGGAGAGAGAGGAGACAGGAGAGAGAGAGAGAGAGAGAGAGAGAGAGAGAGAGAGAGAGAGAGAGAGAGAGAGAGAGAGAGAGAGAGAGAGAGTGTGTGTGTGTAGGGGAGACAGAGATGGTAAAGGTGGTGGCTTTGGAGCAGCTCTCATTAAGAATTCACTTTTAATTAGGTCTCCCTCAACAAAGGACTGGGCCCTGACGTGCCCTGGATAACACACACACACTCCCTGTTCACAGAAACCGATGAACTGGCAGGGAACGTGGTTCAGGGTAGCCTAGTGGTTAGAGCGTGGGACTAGTAACCGGAAGGTTGCAAGTTCAAACCCCCGAGCTGACAAGGTACAAATCTGTCGTTCTGCCCCTGAACAGGCAGTTAACCCACTGTTCCTAGGCCGTCATTGAAAATAAGAATTTGTTCTTAACTGACTTGCCTAGTTAAATAAAGATAAAATTTAAACAAAACATGAAATCCCTCTGCCTCCATCTTCCCATTGGAGGAGAAGGTCAGAGGGGAGGGACCTTTCTCATCCAATGGGATTTAATAAGAAGGCGAGGAGAAAGGACTCGAGGACTGGTTTTGACTCATTACCAACCACTTGTCTCTGTGTGTCTCCAGTCCTGTCTGCTCCTCTGTCCTCTGATGGACTGGAGGACTGGTGTTGACTCATTACCAACCACTTGTCTCTGTGTGTCTCCAGTCCTGTCTGCTCCTCTGTCCTCTGGAGGACTGGTGTTGACTCATTACCAACCACTTGTCTCTGTGTGTCTCCAGTCCTGTCTGCTCCTCTGTCCTCTGATGGACTGGAGGACTGGTGTTGACTCATTACCAACCACTTGTCTCTGTGTGTCTCCAGTCCTGTCCCGGCCTCTCCTCAGTGTGGGGACTTTGACAAGCTCCGGGAGATCTATAAGGAAATCATGTGTTTCGTCAAGACTCAGATGGTGGAGAAACCAGAATATAACCAGGTATGGTAGGAACCAGAACATAACCAGGTATGGTAGAAACCAGAATATAACCAGGTATGGTAGAAACCAGAATATAACCAGGTATGGTAGGAACCAGAACATAACCAGGTATGGTAGGAACCAGAATATAACCAGGTATGGTAGAAACCAGAACATAACCAGGTATGGTAGGAACCAGAATATAACCAGGTATGGTAGAAACCAGAACATAACCAGGTATGGTAGAAACCAGAACATAACCAGAACATAACCAGGTATGGTAGAAACCAGAACATAACCAGGTATGGTAGAAACCAGAACATAACCAGGTATGGTAGGAACCAGAACATAACCAGGTATGGTAGAAACCAGAACATAACCAGGTATGGTAGAAACCAGAACATAACCAGGTATGGTAGAAACCAGAACATAACCAGGTATGGTAGGAACCAGAATATAACCAGGTATGGTAGGAACCAGAACATAACCAGGTATGGTAGAAACCAGAACATAACCAGGTATGGTAGGAACCAGAACATAACCAGGTATGGTAGAAACCAGAACATAACCAGGTATGGTAGGAACCAGAACATAACCAGGTATGGTAGGAACCAGAACATAACCAGAACATAACCAGGTATGGTAGAAACCAGAACATAACCAGGTATGGTAGAAACCATAACATAACCAGGTATGGTAGAAACCAGAACATAACCAGAACATAACCAGGTATGGTAGAAACCAGAACATAACCAGGTATGGTAGAAACCAGAACATAACCAGGTATGGTAGAAACCAGAACATAACCAGGTATGGTAGAAACCAGAACATAACCAGGTATGGTAGAAACCAGAACATAACCAGAACATAACCAGGTATGGTAGGAACCAGAACATAACCAGGTATGGTAGAAACCAGAACATAACCAGGTATGGTAGAAACCAGAACATAACCAGAACATAACCAGGTATGGTAGGAACCAGAACATAACCAGGTATGGTAGAAACCAGAACATAACCAGGTATGGTAGGAACCAGAACATAACCAGGTATGGTAGGAACCAGAACATAACCAGGTATGGTAGGAACCAGAACATAACCAGGTATGGTAGAAACCAGAACATAACCAGGTATGGTAGGAACCAGAACATAACCAGGTATGGTAGGAACCAGAACATAACCAGGTATGGTAGGAACCAGAACATAACCAGGTATGGTAGGAACCAGAACATAACCAGGTATGGTAGGAACCAGAACATAACCAGGTATGGTAGGAACCAGAACATAACCAGGTATGGTAGGAACCAGAACATAACCAGGTATGGTAGAAACCAGAACATAACCAGGTATGGTAGGAACCAGAACATAACCAGGTATGGTAGGAACCAGAACATAACCAGGTATGGTAGGAACCAGAACATAACCAGGTATGGTAGGAACCAGAACATAACCAGGTATGGTAGAAACCAGAACATAACCAGGTATGGTAGAAACCAGAACATAACCAGGTATGGTAGGAACCAGAACATAACCAGGTATGGTAGGAACCAGAACATAACCAGGTATGGTAGGAACCAGAACATAACCAGGTATGGTAGGAACCAGAACATAACCAGGTATGGTAGGAACCAGAACATAACCAGAACATAACCAGGTATGGTAGAAACCAGAACATAACCAGAACATAACCAGGTATGGTAGGAACCAGAACATAACCAGGTATGGTAGAAACCAGAACATAACCAGAACATAACCAGGTATGGTAGGAACCAGAACATAACCAGAACATAACCAGGTATGGTAGAAACCAGAACATAACCAGGTATGGTAGAAACCAGAACATAACCAGAACATAACCAGGTATGGTAGGAACCAGAACATAACCAGGTATGGTAGAAACCAGAACATAACCAGGTATGGTAGAAACCAGAACATAACCAGGTATGGTAGAAACCAGAACATAACCAGGTATGGTAGGAACCAGAACATAACCAGGTATGGTAGGAACCAGAACATAACCAGGTATGGTAGGAACCAGAACATAACCAGAACATAACCAGGTATGGTAGGAACCAGAACATAACCAGAACATAACCAGGTATGGTAGGAACCAGAACATAACCAGGTATGGTAGAAACCAGAACATAACCAGGTATGGTAGAAACCAGAACATAACCAGAACATAACCAGGTATGGAAGGAACCAGAACATAACCAGGTATGGTAGAAACCAGAACATAACCAGGTATGGTAGAAACCAGCACATAACCAGGTATGGTAGGAACTAGAACATAACCAGAACATAACCAGGTATGGTAGGAACCAGAACATAACCAGAACATAACCAGGTATGGTAGGAACCAGAACATAACCAGGTATGGTAGGAACCAGAACATAACCAGGTATGGTAGAAACCAGAACATAACCAGGTATGGTAGAAACCAGCACATAACCAGTCTGTCTGTCCTCCAGGTAACAGGTTCTTCTCTCTCCGTATAGGACCTGTCTGTCTGTCCTCCAGGTAACAGGTTCTCTCTCCGTATAGGACCTGTCTGTCTGTCCTCCAGGTAACAGGTTCTCTCTCCGTATAGGACCTGTCTGTCTGTCCTCCAGGTAACAGGTTCTCTCTCCGTATAGGACCTGTCTGTCTGTCTTCCAGGTAACAGGTTCTCTCTCCGTATAGGACCTGTCTGTCTGTCCTCCAGGTAACAGGTTCTCTCTCCGTATAGGACCTGTCTGTCTGTCTTCCAGGTAACAGGTTCTCTCTCCGTATAGGACCTGTCTGTCTCTCCTCCAGGTAACAGGTTCTCTCTCCGTATAGGACCTGTCTGTCTGTCCTCCAGGTAACAGGTTCTCTCTCCGTATAGGACCTGTCTGTCTGTCCTCCAGATAACAGGTTCTTCTCTCTCCGTATAGGACCTGTCTGTCTGTCCTCCAGGTAACAGGTTCTCTCTCTCCGTATAGGACCTGTCTGTCTGTCTGTCCTCCAGGTAACAGGTTCTCTCTCCGTATAGGACCTGTCTGTCTGTCCTCCAGGTAACAGGTTCTCTCTCCGTATAGGACCTGTCTGTCTGTCCTCCAGGTAACAGGTTCTCTCTCCGTATAGGACCTGTCTGTCTGTCCTCCAGATAACAGGTTCTCTCTCCGTATAGGACCTGTCTGTCTGTCCTCCAGGTAACAGGTTCTCTCTCCGTATAGGACCTGTCTGTCTGTCTGTCCTCCAGATAACAGGTTCTCTCTCCGTATAGGACCTGTCTGTCTGTCCTCCAGATAACAGGTTCTCTCTCCGTATAGGACCTGTCTGTCTGTCTGTCCTCCAGATAACAGGTTCTCTCTCCGTATAGGATGTGTGTCTGTCTGCTATGAGGGACCACGAGGAGATCTTTCTCCAGTGCTCCGAGTCCTTCGACAGTGAGGACATGTGAATCACAGGAGGCTGCTGACGGGAGGACGGCTCATAGAAATGTCCGGAAACGAAGCAAACGGAATGACATCAAACACCATGGAAACCATGTGTGATCTATTTAATACCGTTCCACCGATTCCGCTCCTGTCATTACCCACAAGCCTGTTCACCAACTTCCTGTTTCTGGGACCAATCAGAACAGTTAGAATGTGTTTGATATATTTAATACCGTTCTCCCCAATTAACCTGTTAACCAACTTCCTGTTTCTGGGACCAATCAGAATGTGTTTGATATATTTAATACCGTTCCACTGATTCAGCTCCAGTCATTACCCACAAGCCTGTTCTCCCCAATTAACCTGTTAACCAACTTCCTGTTTCTGGGACCAATCAGAATGTGTTTGATATATTTAATACGGTTCCACTGATTCAGCTCCAGTCATTACCCACAAGCCTGTTCTCCCCAATTAACCTGTTAACCAACTTCCTGTTTCTGGGACCAATCAGAATGTGTTTGATATATTTAATACGGTTCCACTGATTCAGCTCCAGTCATTACCCACAAGCCTGTTCTCCCCAATTAACCTGTTAACCAACTTCCTGTTTCTGGGACCAATCAGAACAGTTAGAATGTGTTTGATATATTTAATACGGTTCCACTGATTCAGCTCCTGTCATTACCCACAAGCCTGTTCTCCTCAATGAACCTGTTCACCAACTTCCTGTCATGTGAACACCTATTCGTTGTACAAGTGTTTGTTCCTGTTGACATGAAAGACACATTGTGTTGCTTTGTTATGGACTTGATAAATGATCGCGTTTCGGGATTTGTTTTTATAAATGTTCAGCTTTTCCACCCGTTTATAGTTACAGACACGTTTTTATAATCTGACATTCATGTTTCTATGTGATGTTTTATAATCTGGTTCTGAGGCAAATCATTCATCCGTTTGTATTCGATGATCATTGTTCAGCCGTTTTAACCCATTAAGAATCAGCATTGAGTCCAGCCAGTCTTTCTCTGTGTATTAAACCTCAGCCTCAGAGAGGGATGGTGGTCTCACAGTGTCCAGCAGCGGTACCCAAACTAAGGGTCGCGACCCCCGTGTGGGGACGGACGCCTGATGTGAAAACGAGGTGGCGGAAGAATTTCCCCAAAAAATCCTGAAAATAACATTTTTAAAAATAAAACACATTTTTTTAAAATATCGCCTTTGTATCTTTGTAATGTGGTTAACCTTAAGAATGGACATGTTTAAAATCTAAAAGATGAGATTCAACCAGAGTGGCTCTTAAATCGTGGGGGAAAAGGCTGATCTGAATGACTCTAGTGTGGCCTTTCGAGCTGCTATGCAATACCCATAAAACCTAGCGGTCAAACAGGGAAATGGTTCCAATCGTTTTTCCACCATTCATTTGTATGGAACCCCTGGTCTTCAGGCATCTGAGCCTCCCGGTCACTGGTCGCATTCTAGAAATACAGACCACATATACACACACACAGTCACACCTCAAACACACAGTCACTGGTCGCATTCTAGAAATACAGATCACGTGTGTCTGGATGAGTCTGTCTGTCTGGCTGCCTCCAGCCCCAGGCTTGTTCTCTCTCTTCTGCCTTATAGTGAGCAGACCTGTCCCCAGCTGCCTCCAGCCCCAGGCTTGTTCTCTCTCTTCTGCCTTATAGTGAGCAGACCAGCCCCAGCTGCCTCCAGCCCCAGGCTTGTTCTCTCTCTTCTACCTTATAGTGAGAAGACCAGTCCCCAGCTGCCTCCAGCCCCAGGCTTGTTCTCTCTCTTCTGCCTTATAGTGAGCAGACCAGCCCCAGCTGCCTCCAGCCCCAGGCTTGTTCTCTCTCTTCTGCCTTATAGTGAGCAGACCAGTCCCCAGCTGCCTCCTGCCCCAGGCTTGTTCTCTCTCTTCTGCCTTATAGTGAGCAGACCAGTCCCCAGCTGCCTCCAGCCCCAGGCTTGTTCTCTCTCTTCTGCCTTATAGTGAGCAGACCAGTCCCCAGCTGCCTCTAGCCCCAGGCTTGTTCTCTCTCTTCTGCCTTATAGTGAGCAGACCAGTCCCCAGCTGCCTCCTGCCCCAGGCTTGTTCTCTCTCTTCTGCCTTATAGTGAGCAGACCAGTCCCCAGCTGCCTCTAGCCCCAGGCTTGTTCTCTCTCTTCTGCCTCATAGTGAGCAGACCAGTCCCCAGCTGCCTCTAGCCCCAGGCTTGTTCTCTCTCTTCTGCCTTATAGTGAGCAGACCAGTCTCCAGCCCCAGGCTTGTTCTCTCTCTTCTGCCTTATAGTGAGCAGACCAGTCTCCAGCCCCAGGCTTGTTCTCTCTCTTCTGCCTCATAGTGAGCAGACCAGTCTCCAGCCCCAGGCTTGTTCTCTCTCTTTTGCCTCATAGTGAGCAGACCAGTCTCTAGGCCCAGGCTTGTTCTCTCTCTCCTGCCTTATAGTGAGCAGACCAGTCTCTAGGCCCAGGCTTGTTCTCTCTCTTCTGCCTCATAGTGAGCAGACCAGTCTCCAGCCCCAGGCTTGTTCTCTCTCTTCTGCCTCATAGTGAGCAGACCAGTCTCTAGGCCCAGGCTTGTTCTCTCTCTCCTGCCTTATAGTGAGCAGACCAGTCTCCAGGCCCAGGCTTGTTCTCTCTCTCTCTCCTACTGTTACTCAGCCCAGACTCCCAGTCCTACTGCTGCAGTGTGTGCATCTCTCTCTCTCTCTCTCTCTCTGACTGAGACAGACCTCTGCAGGGGAGTGTAGGAGATAAGACTACTCAGACATTCCACTATAAATCAACGTGGACATTTACTGCTAAGCTTTTAGATAACACACAAAAGGCCTTTTTTTATATAGCTTTATATGCATGGTTCTGGTCTCGGGAGTCAAAAGGTAATGACGTAGGTAGTGACATTACCAGGGCTAGACTGAGGGTTTAACAAAACCACTTGAGACCTTTTCCTTTGATGCAGAACTTACTGGGTAGCATGCGTGCTATGTTGCTGTTTGTCAACTTCTGTCTGCAATTGCATTAATAAAGGTATATATAATAAATAAATAAAGATATTATCATAATGCTAATTTCACCAATGAGCCAATGATTGACAAGGATGAAAGGAACGAACCCTAACACCTGCACAGAGCCCTAACACCTCCAACATCTAGTGGAAAGCCTTCCCAGAAGAGTGGAGGCTGTTATAGCAGCAATGTTCCAACATCTAGCGGAAAGCCTTCCCAGAAGAGTGGAGGCTGTTATAGCAGCAATGTTCCAACATCTAGTGGAAAGCCTTCCCAGGAGAGTGGAGGCTGTTATAGCAGCAATGTTCCTACATCTAGTGGAAAGCCTTCCCAGAAGAGTGGAGGCTGTTATAGCAGCAATGTTCCAACATCTAGTGGAAAGCCTTCCCAGGAGAGTGGAGGCTGTTATAGCAGCAATGTTCCAACATCTAGTGGAAAGCCTTCCCAGAAGAGTGGAGGCTGTTATAGCAGTAATGTTCCAACATCTAGTGGAAAGCCTTCCCAGAAGAGTGGAGGCTGTTATAGGAGCAATGTTCCAACATCTAGAGGAAAGCCTTCCCAGAAGAGTGGAGGCTGTTATAGCAGCAATGTTCCAACATCTAGTGGAAAGTGTCCTCATACTGTTGATGTTGGTGATGTTGTGTCTTTCTACACCAGGGATGGGCCACAAAAAATCTGAACGGCGCAGTTGTGACAGACTGAAGAAAACAACACTGATCCACTCATTAGTTTTCATTCAGGAAGCAGCAGCATCGTGTCTGTCTGGCAGTCTGTCTGGCAGCTCCCCACCTAGATACACATCTATAGTTCTGACTGGCTTCCCAAGGGGACGGAGCTCCATCTGGCTTCCCAAGGGGACGGAGCTCCATCTGTCAAGCCACACACATTCCTCATATACACACACACAGTCACTCCTCATAAACACACACAGTCACTCCTCATAAACACACAGTCACTCCTCATATACACACACAGTCACTCCTCATATACACACACAGTCACTCCTCATAAACACACACAGTCACTCCTCATAAACACACACAGTCACTCCTCATAAACACACACAGTCACTCCTCATAAACACACACATAGTCACTCCTCATATACACACACAGTCACACCTCACACACACACACAGTCACACCTCACACACAGTCACACCTCATAAACACACACACACACAGTCACACCTCACACACACAGTCACACCTCATAAACACACAGTCATACCTCATACACACACACAGGCACACCTCATAAACACACAGTCACACCTCATACACACACACAGTCACTCATAAACACAGTCACTCCTCATATACACACACACAGTCACTCCTCAAACACACACAGTCACTCCTCATAAACACACACAGTCACTCCTCATATAAACACAGTCACTCCTCATAAACACACAAAGTCACTCAAATAAACACACAGTCACTCCTCATAAACACACACAGTCACTCCTCATATACACACATAGTCACTCCTCATAAACACACACAGTCACACCTCATAAACACACAGTCACTCCTCATAAACACACACAGTCACTCCTCATACACACACACAGTCACTCCTCATAAACACACAGTCACTCCTCATATAAACACACAGTCACTCCTCATAAACACACACACACACAGTCACACCTCACACACACAGTCACACCTCATAAACACACAGTCATACCTCATACACACACACAGTCACACCTCATACACACACACAGTCACTCATAAACACAGTCACTCCTCATATACACACAGTCGCTCCTCAAACACACACAGTCACTACTCAAACACACACACACAGTCACTCCTCAAATAAACACAGTCACTCCTCATAAACACACACAGTCACTCCTCATATACACACACAGTCACTCCTCATATACACACACAGTCACACCTCATAAACACACAGTCACTCCTCATAAACACACACAGTCACCCCTCATACACACACACAGTCACTCCTCATAAACACACACAGTCACTACTCATATAAACACACAGTCACTCCTCATAAACACACAGTCAATCCTCATAAACACACACAGTCACTTCTCATATATACACACAGTCACACCTCATAAACACACAGTCACACCTCATAAACACACACAGTCATTCCTCATACACACACACAGTCACTCCTCATAAACACACAGTCACTCCTCATAAACACACACAGTCACTCCTCATATACACACACAGTCACACCTCATAAACACACAGTCACTCCTCATATACACACACAGTCACACCTCATAAACACACAGTCACTCCTCATAAACACACAGTCATTCCTCATAAACACACACAGTCACTCCTCATATACACACAGAACACCACTGCTCCTGTTGTTGTCACCCACTGGGGGGGGGGGGGGACACAGAACACCACTGCTCCTGTTGTTGTCACCCACTGGGGGGGGGGGGCACAGAACACCACTGCTCCTGTTGTTGTCACCCACTGGGGGGGGGGGGACACAGAACACCACTGCTCCTGTTGTTGTCACCCACTGGGGGGGGGGGGGGGCACAGAACACCACTGCTCCTGTTGTTGTCACCCACTGGGGGGGGGGGGACACAGAACACCACTGCTCCTGTTGTTGTCACCCACTGGGGGGGGGGGGACACAGAACACCACTGCTCCTGTTGTTGTCACCCACTGGGGGGGGGGGGGGACACAGAACACCACTGCTCCTGTTGTTGTCACCCACTGGGGGGGGGGGGGACACAGAACACCACTGCTCCTGTTGTTGTCACCCACTGGGGGGGGGGCACAGAACACCACTGCTCCTGT